>NW_021680493.1:979607-1084464 GCF_001412515.2 Diachasma alloeum | reverse complement strand
AAAAAAAAAACCACCCAGAAAAGTACATTATATGTAATGAGAGCGGCGCACCCAGAGTAATCGTCTTGGATTTCAATATGGGTCCCTCAATAAATACAGCACCGAAGTGACGCATGACGCGGCTCAAGGTAAGACTCGGAACTGAACGACAATCAGTCACAGCTGAATATCGAGCCACACACGAAGACAATGTCCGGTCCGAAGGTTTCCATACCGGCGAGGCAATGGGGCTTGCTTCCGCGGGCTGGCTCTCCTAAAGCATCGCGGAGTGAAAATCGCTGCTCAGCCACGTGGGCTCTTATCTATCACATGGATCGGCAGATAAACCCGACGTGGATGTTAGCACAAAGAGATATAAATGGGGGACTTGCATGATATTTTTCAATTTCCTAATCGGAAGTTCATGACGGTGAGACGGTTTTTGTCCACAAACTTTCTAAAAATGATGTATCAGTTGATAGTGCGCTCTCAAGAGAGGGATACTGAACTTTCTCATTGAATGGTGATATATCTCTTTCATGGATGAATAATTTTTTGAAGATTTAGAAATTGTAAACATTTTTCAATGAAACAGCGGTATTTTTACTCATTCTCTTCGGTGTTGCAAACGTTTTCTTTGTTTCATGCCTATGAAGGCCTCCTCCTCTTCTTAATGATTAGATAACGTCAATTATACAAAACATCTTCTAAATTCATATTTTCATTTTAATTTAACGCGACAGCGGTGAGTATTTACGTTCTTTCATTCGCTTGGTTTTCGGCAGGCGGTACTGTTGTAGGAAAGAGGGGGTTTCGGGGGGGCTTAGCCCCCCCTACGATTATTTGGATACAAAAATCTTATTTTTCTACAGAAAAGAAATATTATTGGACAAGGCCCCAACCAACGCATTTCCCAGTGAGTTAGAACGATTTAATGTCGAAAAACTCGTGGGTTTTAATTAATTGTTGTTTACAAAAATGAACATAAGACGAAGGGAGAAACAATCCTTAATATCACAATAAAATAGAGAAGAATGGAGAATATCAATTGAGATTATTCCACGAGGGGCCTCACCCCCGCTCGCTTCGCTCGTTAACCCCAGGGGGGCTTGGCCCCCCCTGCGACTTTTTTTCGTGTACGATGGCTTATGAAACTTTCGATCCTCACTAATGCCAGATGATTCTTCCATCTCTAAAAAAGGGCAAAAAAACAATACCAATTCATTTGCCCAGAAGTTTCGTGATTCACCCATTTTAATTAAATCCCCATTCGCCAGTTAAATAATTCCCGAGAACAGGCGAAAGGTCGAGCCACAGGAGTCATTTGCCCGGCGATAAATATAATTTCCATATGCCCAATGAGCCCAGAAAGTGGCAGACTTCCACCAATTCACACCGCAGTCGTCTATTTTCCTTTTACTACTCCATTTGCTGTTACAATGTTGCTCTCCACAGTCGGGAGATAACTCAAAAGCCGGATACAACAGCTTGGGAACACTTGGTGGTTGGACTAATGCGTTCAACAGCCGTAAAAATAATGAGAAAGTGGGATACATATAACAAAACGCATTGTTAGATATTAAAACTGTAATTTTTTTTTACTTCAGTTCTTCCTTCCTCGGTGGCCATTTACGGTGGCGGCACGTCGCGTGCACGACCTTTTGGTATTGTCTAGCGGTACAGATGCAGGAAACACGTACATTTTAAACTATGTGCCAATCCTTTTTCGAGTGCGGAAGAAAATGAATATGATATTGGAGCGGATGATATTGCTGTTGTGAGGGAGTAAAAGGAGACAAGTCGATTTCACCTCGAAACAAACCTGAGAAATGACTCTCATTTGAGTCCAGAGATCTGGTTTTTAATTGAAAATCAGAGTTGAAAACCAGAGTTTATAACAGAGATCTCAGACAAGATATGAATGTTTTTTTGGGCTCAAATGAAAGAGCGGGCCGAGAAATGGCGTGCTGATGCCGCTAAAGATGGTTTTGAACCTGGGGTGACTCCCAGATCCTACTGGACATTGTTGTCACAACTCCGCTTTTCAATTCAGTAACGAAGCGGTAAACCGGGTTAAGTCGATTTTGACTATGGGCCAGTTTTTGACGAATATCTGGGAATCTAAAAGAGATAGAAAAATTTTTGTCATGACCTTTTTTGTAGAGCCAACTGAGGGTTATAAAAAAGGTGATGAGCAAAATTTTGCTATCTCTCTTAGATTCCGAGATATTTGTCAAAAAATGTCCAAAAGTCAAAATCGACTCAACCCGGTTTACCGCTTCGCTACTGAATTAAAAAAAGACATCATCTTTAGAGACATTTGTCATGTTTAGAGACATCGGCACGCCATTTCTCGAGCCGCTCTTTCATTTGAGCCTAAAAAAACATTCATGTCTTGTCTGACATCTCTGCTACAAACTCTCGTCTTCAACTCTGATTTTCAATTGAAACCAGGGTTTCTTCAAAGCCCTAGACTAACGGTTCGTCAAACGCGTCGCGAGACAAATTATCAATTTCTTTGAAAAGAAGAGCCAAATTATGGAATTGTAACGAGAATGCCCGTAATGATGGATTTGCCGTCGACACGAGCATGGTTTCTCATTTCCTCTGGTCCTCGGAGCATAAACAGCGGCCATGAACACTGGATAGTGTTCACGCATTGGCGAGTCGTTGCAGGGTCGCCGACCTGAATTCAAAGACTTGCGCTCTTCTCCAACAATAGAGACAGTAGAAATTGACCTTGAATGGGAGGAATTCCAACATGAAAGTTTATTCTGCAATAGAATGCGTTCTTAATAGTCGAGAAACCATGTAATTTATTCCATGTTCGAGGATAGCTGGAGGAAATTAAATTTCTGAAGAAGAATACTGTAATTTTTTCGATAACGATATTTCTTGGGTCATGAGGGTATGCACTTTGGGGATTTCAAGTATCTTTTACACACTGTTAAAAATTTTTAAGAATTAAGAATTTGTTATTTTTTAAGAATTTTTTAGAATTCAATAGGGGAGGCTGGGGTAAAATGGACACTTTTGACTTTTTTTTAATGTTCATGACGTGTTGAATTGTTCATGAAATGGAATAATTTTATTTTTCAATAGAAAGAACAATGATTCCTCTTTGTGATGAGCTTAAACTGAGCTCAACAGATAAATCAGTTTCTGAGCTACGAATATTCAAAAAAAAGATAAAAATGTCCATTTTACCTCATCCTCCCCTATATAACTTATTGAGATATTTTCTGTAGAATTTTCTCGGCTCAAATTTTCCAAGTTTTTTCCTTTGATTTTCTTGATGAGAAGAAAACAAAAATAGAATGAAAAAAATTAGAAAATTTGAGTCGAGCAAATTCTATAGAAAATATATGAAAAGAATAAATTATATAGAAAAATTGAATTCTGTTGACTTTTTCTATTGAATTTTTTCTGTTGAACATGTCAATAGAATCAGCCAAAAATTCATAGAAAGTTGAATGGAAATTCAATAGAATTTTCTAACGAATCGATAGGTTTTTCTATTAAATTTTTTCGTGCGTGCAAATACCCACGAGTCCGAGGAATGCCCCCCGAAGGGGCACTATGCCCATTGAAACACCTCCGAAACCCCCACACACTCCTGCCAATCAGCCTGAAAAATGAATTCCGAGACAATGGAAAAACTGCACAGTTAGAAGGCCAACTCGAGCACAAAACCTAACGCGTAAAAATGTTTTTCCCTGGATAACTGGAGTACAGGATGGACTGTCGTCAATAAATCTAGATGAGTAATGGGATCCGCATGCATTTAACTATCCGTTCACCTGATGTACTGACCCAACAGCTCTGGGATTACGTGAAACACTCAATGATCGTGCAAAAAGCCACATTCAGTTTGATGTTCTACCCGGGTCCTGGATTTCGTCATAAATCTCTTAATTTTTATGTGACCCAGAATCCCCACGGTTTATTATCGAAAAAACGATGGAAATGTTCATTTGAAAGTTGAGCATTTTCCTTGGGGGAAAAAAAATGAATTGAAATTGTAATAAATTAGTTTGACGGAGGCAGAATAGTTCTCAATAAATAACAACCGATAATTTCCCGGGATAAATTACGAGACATCAGGTACATTGTAACGAGATAAATTGAATTAATCGATGGAGCTGTTGGGGAGTCTCGCGATTGAATATAAATCTCGGAGTACATGAATTTCAGATAATACGATTGAATAATATTTCAGCGGTGAATATGAAACGGTTTAATAATTTGCGATTTAGTCGTTTGTTGTTGACTTTTTGTGGAGAAAATTACATTCACTGATTTAAATGATTTTAGGGTCTTTTCAACGACTAGTTGTTTTCAGGGGAGAGATAGTGAATGCTATTCAGACAGAAGAAAATCATGAAATTTCAAATTTCACTGAAAATTCACTAAAACACCAAATGCCCCATCGAAACCTTCTTCTTCTCAGCGAATTCCGACAGCCGTTGCTCCCCCCGTATTCTCGAGAAGTCGTTAATATTTTTCATCATAAAATTTTGTTCTGCAATTTTTCTCCACTCTCGTGAATACCCGGGGACCGGAAGAGGAATCTAAACCGCGCTATTATAGAAAGCCGGGGGAATTTCCGCTTGAAAACACCTCCAACCAATTCTTTCCCGTTAATTAGTCGCCGACTCCAGAGACCTAAATTTACTCTAGAAATTCTTTATACGTTTTCCCCAGATATCGCACCACACGGTTTGCATAATGAGGAGAAAAACCGTTTAGTTATGAAATGATGTGCAAAGGGCAAATATGTTGGGATTGATGATGATCGCAAAAATGAAGAGTCGAATTCGAAAGTATCGTCGAGTACTTCCGTTACGTACAACTCAGCAGGACTATGACTCGTTAGAAGCTGTGAAGAAGACGTTTACAACACTGTGATGGATACTAGACGTTTGAATGCATGTATTACAGATTGGCTCTTGGGTGTCGAGAGCAGTGCACCTCCCAGGGGTGAAAGTCTTACATCACGCGTGCATCTTATTATGGTCTGGACACTCGACGTTCTCCATGCGCAAGTGCCGTAAGACGAAATCTGAGAATCTGTTGCAGGGATGGCGGTCAATCCTCCGATTCCTCAATTAAAAGAATTCAGCAGCGAAGTGGTAAAACGGTTCAAGTCGACTCATCTCTGAGTTTTCGAGGAATATTTCGGAATCTACGGAAGATAGCGAAGTTTTCGTTATTACATTTGTTGTGGCTCTCAACCGGCTCTACAGAAAAGGTTATAACAAAAATTTAGCTCTCTCCCTTAGATTCCGAGATATTCATTGAAAACTGGTCAATGGTCAAAATTGACTTGTACCACTTTACCACTTCGCTACTGAATTAAAAGAATTTCCGACTTACGCTGAGAAAAACAATGATTTTTCACTCGAGAGGATTTATTTTTTCAATGTCGTAGTTCTCCGGCCGAATCATTTCCAGCCAATTCTCATTAGGTGTCAATTCAGTAGCGAAGTGGTAAAACGGCACAAGTCAATTTTGACTATTGGCGGTTTTCAATGAATATCTCGGAATCTAAAATAGATAGCAAAATTTTTATTATAACCCTTTTTGTAGAGCCGATCGAGAGCTACAAAAAATGTAATTACGAAATTTTCGCTATCTCTCTTAGATTCGGAAATATTCTTGAAAAACTCGACTGCGAGATAAGTCGACTTAAACCTTTTTACCGTTTCGCTACTGAATTATAACAATTATATTGCTCTAGAAGATGATCATGTTAGCTATGATCTTGAGTGAACTCCCGCAATGATTATAACCATTAAAAAATTAATCGAAATTCTTCCCCGTAGAAAATAAGAAATTGAGCAAAAATGAATAATCGTCGGAGGAGTTCGTCCAAGGTCACGTGCAACATAGTCATCATCTAGAGCGACATAATTGTCATAATTGAAACCTAATCAGGCTCGCCTTGGAGCGATTCGATTGGTGAAATTTAACAACTAGTTGTTGAAATTCACCAAATAAAGTTTTCCGCGCGGCATATTCGAACTCCTAAAACCAAAATTAGTGCCTCCAGCACCGAAAATGAAGAATTTCGGATTTAACGACTACAATACCTTCCTTCGAAAGCAAAAAATCCTGTCTGAATTCCGCCGTTGAATCTCACCTCACCTCAAATCAACGAAATCATGAAAATCAATGCACCAATGCAACTCCCTCCGATCACCGATAGAAATAAAATCGCCGATGACGTAAAGTATTGAAAACCATCGCGAACAGCCTCCCATCTATTCCCACAGAAATACATATAATTTACTCGTTCCCGAAGGGAGAGCTTCTCACGATTATATATCAGTATTAAAATAATTCCCCCGAGGCAGATATTCCTCACGGTAACAGTGCACACGGACGCTGGGCAAAGTTCAACCGACTTTTATTTGATTACATAATTATGAATGAATAAAATACACGAATTCAACTACTCGTTTTATTCGCACACCGTTTGTTGGCGGTGTCAACTCATCCGAGAGGCGAATGGGGCGGGTCAACGTCGGGGTGGGTGAAAGTATTATGTCATTGTATCATGAATCTCGCGCTGGACATTCCGGGCCTACGCAATGCATAATCTAGTCAACAGCTGATTATTCCAGCGCTCTCCAGTGCCGGAGAGTTATTAAATTAACGGAGAGACATAACTCTCCCCCGATAATAAAATTATGTGATTAATTGGGGAGGCACTTCCTTGTAGGAGACAACAGCTGTATTTTAACATTTTTCAGGGAAATTAATTGAGAGAATATCATTTTTAATTAGTCAATTATGCATTTTATCTGCTGAGTAATTTTTTCGTTCTTGTTTTGTGAATTAATTTTTCGTTTTGAAGGGAATTCATTTCAATGAAAATGTTTTAATTGTGATATATAAATAATATTTTAATTTTGAGATGAATAAATCGTTGATTGCAAATGAAGGATTAGCGCAGGTTAACTAATTCGTTCTCTTCGTCGTCTGGAGAATAATTCAATAACAGTGAAAGAAATATTTTATCGGGATGCAAATTCTTAAATTGAAGCAAAATTGAGAATGATTTTCATTAAATAAAGAAGAATTTTCCATTCGCTCCCTTCACTACTTGGACAATGATTTAATTTATAATTAATAAAGTCTTCATCTTAATTAAGAAAACATTCGTGTATATTCAAACAAGTTTAAGTTTGGATAAAAACTTCATCACGAGCTAAATTTTGATTAAATGAAGCTTAGTTATTTCAATTTCTTCGTCATCAAATTCTTAAACTAAAGAAAAATTGAGAGAAATTGTCTTTTAAGAAAGAAAGTTTTTTCTCAAACTGAGAATTTTTCATTCCCCATGCAACTACGAATAATTAAACTCCGATTGAAATTCAGTTAAATGAAGTTGATTTAAAGTCTAAAGAAAAATGAAGAGAAATTGTCTTTTAAGAATGAAAAATTCTCAGTTTGAGAAAAAATTTTCTTTCTCCATGCAAATACGAATAATTAAACTCCGATTGAAATTCAATTCCCCACAGAATGTCACCATAAAATTGTCAATCAGACAGCGTCCACAGGCGGTTAGAGGAGATAGATACACGTAGGATTGATGTGGCTGGCGCGAAGGAGGTATTACACAGGTGGAGGTGGAGGTAAATAACGGGTTCTTACGAAAAACCACAAGTGCTACTTTTCCTCGTGCTCTGGGTATAACTCCGATCGGGCAATTCCCCTCGAATTCACTCATATATCTACTGAGGGACGTATTAATTCTCATGTTTACATGGAGGAGTGCAGCATGCATGGGGGCTTAGACTCATCGGTCACGCATACACACGGATTTTATCGCTTTACGTCGTTATTTTTGAGTTAGCTCAATCTTGACGTACTTTCAGTTTTCATTTGGAAAACCGCGGGTAACGGGATGGCTATTATTTATGATTTATATCGAATTAGGAAAGGATTTTCATAATTGTTGAAGGCTAAATGCCAAGACATCTGTTTTGTGGGGAATTTCATTCTCTAGATGAAATGGTTTTTTTATATTTATGAGGAAATCCTCGACTGAAGGTATAATTGAATGTTTAATATTAGGTAAACAGCACAATGGACTTTTCATCATTTCTTAATTGTCTCGGTGATGAGCGATTTTAGAAAGAAATGTCAGAAAATCGTTTCTATAGTCGAGAAAGTGCCGTACAAAACAATTATTTTGACATTTCCTTGTAAATCTACTCATTATCGAGATAATTTAATATTCAAGAAGATGAAAAAAGTTATTTATTTCGTAATTCACGAAAAGAAATATTTTAATTTGCTTAATTATCTCGGTAATGAGTAATTTTAGGAGAAAATGTCAGAAAATCTTTTATATAGCCGAGAAAATTCCTCGCAAAAAATTTCTTTTGACAATTTCCGCTAAATCCATTCATTATCATAATAATTCAATAGTCAACAACACGAAAAAAACTATGGATTTTGTAATTCACAAAAAAACTATTTTTATTTACTCAATTATCTCGGCGACGACTAATTTTAGAAAAAAATGTCAGAAAATCTGTTCTATAGCCGAGAAAATTGCCCACAAAAAATTTCTTATCATAATTTCCACTAAATTCATTCATTATCATGATAATTCAATAGTCAACAAGATGAAAAAAGGCTATGACTTTTTTAATTCCCAAAAAAAATATTTTAATTGGTTTAATTATCTCGAAAATTAGTTGATGTAGAGAAAAATATCAAGAGAGTTTCATCGCAGTTGGGGCAATTAAAAAAAAAGATGTGACGTTTTCACGAGCATATAAAAAGCTTACAGTCATTGGGATTTGCTCATAAAATTAATGGTTAGTGAGATACTCGAAAGAATAAAGAATTGTAAAACGTCAGGTCGTTGGGTAGTTTCTCTTACGTTTTGCCAAAGTACTGAATTATTATCAATAACCAGTGATTCATGTAACATATCAAACTGACTCGATAAAATTTGTAGAAGTCACGTACACGCGAAAATTGAGACAACTTGAGACGAGAGATAATTGTTCGCCCACGTGCTTCCCACGTCCCTAAATGTCGAAAAAGGGAACGTGGTTATTAGTCTCAGCCTTGTAACCGTTTGTTACTTATCTTTATACTGTAATTTCACCGAGTCTGGGCATTCATTTCTCCACAGAAAGTTCCTCCAAACGTTAAATTTGCATTTTTGTGCGTCCAAAGGAGCTGAGAACACAGAATTCAGTAGTAAAATGGGAAAACTTCGTGCGTCAATTGTACTTTTCTACTGACTCATCGCTGAATCAAAGAATATCATGAAATCATGATCATGAAATTCGATTTTATTTTTATGAAAAACTTCGTGTTTTTAGATACAACATTTTTCATGGAGATTAATATGTTGAAAAATATTTTGCAATTTCGAACTCTTGAGGCCGCAATTAGTTATCCTGCCACAAAAAATTGGTAATTTTGGATTTGCAGAAACCAATGCTTCCCCTCAGAAGCAAAAATCAAACGAAAAACGTGGAAAATTAGAAGCGATGAATTTCTACAGAAAAAGTTCAATAGAAAACCAATAGAATTTCCCAGAGAATCCACCAGATATTTTTCTACCGCATTTTTCTGCACACGTGAAACCCCCCAACACAGTGAAAATCTCCTGACTGACTCATTGGCTGACAAAAATAATCTTAAAAACCCGCAAACAAAGAGCACTGATAACGCAAAATACCTTAAACCCGAGAAATCCCCCGGTGCAGGTGAAGATGTCCATGGAGGTAGCGATTACAACAATTAATCAAAGGATTACACGCAATCACAAATGCACACGATCACATCCTATTGCCATCATCATTACTAATGCTAGGATAGCGTGAAACGCCTTACCTCAGCATCAGGTATCGCGCAGTTGCGGAAAATAAAATAGTGAATCATCAAGCCGGAGGATACAGCGACTATTTACTCAAATCCCTCTGCTCTTTCGAAGTGTTTTCACTCCACAGAAAATGCCCAATCGTATTTCGAAACAATTGTTGCATAATTAACGAGGTCTCGACTGAGGGGAAATCGCGAATACTGGATTTTTCGTTAATTTGTGGGTCTTTAAACATTGATAAGGTGAGATATACGTGAGTGAGGCGATAGCTTATCTCGTGTCATTTCGATGCTTCATGAGTATTCCTTTATCGATGGGTGATTGAGGCCTTTTCCAGTGTGTTTTCGTGTTTGAAAATATGGAAACAAAGTCGATGAGTCATCGGGTAATTACAAATGATGTCCCATTGTGTTGGATCTACACGGAGAGAAAAACGCACAAGTTCTCAACCAACAAAATCGTTAGTTAGGGAAATTTGGGCCGACAAAATCGTTAGGTGAAAATAACCAAAAAGATAATTGGTTCGAATTTGAATGTGTCAAACATGAATAATTAGTCCGCTTTCAACAACGGCGGAATATTTGGCTCAAGAGGCGATCATTCGTGCAAGCAAGGGTAGCCATGCCCATTAATTATGATTACTGTTAAATTGTCAAGTTGTCAATTAGTTAATATCAGTTAAATTTTTATTACTGAAGTAATCATCAATTTAAATAGGCAAATTTAGGATGATTCATTAATCAGTAATTGAGTTGGGAAAATTGACGATTATTTGAGTGACTCAAGAATAAAATATAGTTGATTCAAGTATATTTTGTACTCGAATGGGGCACGGGTGTTTCAATTCGATTGATTGATTGATTGATTGAAGTTTATTCACTGTACAGTATGTTGTACAAAAGTATAAATGACTAAAGGCACACAGCACTATAGGGAAAATAAAAATAAAGGTAATGCAAATGTTAGGGTGATTATATCGAGGATGATTATTTCATATCAGCCCGGGGTGTACCAAGCGCTCTCAGGTGTAATATAAGGGTCAGACACTAAGTGTAAGAATATAAGGGTCAACAACTGGAGGTGAAAAAATGGGGCTCGGAATATTAGAGTTAAAAACTGAGGGCCTGAATGTAAAGATGAAGGAGTGAGGGTCAGAATTTTAGGGTTAAAAAGAGAGGGTCAGAATATTAGGATCGCCGATTCGATCGGTAAAAAATACACATCTGTGGATGCAAAAATTATTCTCCAGTTCAGTAAAATTTCCCACACCGCTAGGGTATTTTTTCCATTCGTCTGAAGGTCATGGGTTCGAATGGAAGTGAAATTTTACCGAACGTGTTCGGTAAAAAATCATTCTCCGTCACAGAAAAATTAAACGCAATATTGAGCGATCATTTACGTTCACCGGGATAATTTTTGATGGACTTCAGGGTAAATTTGACAGTTCCGGCGCAAATTCTCCTCCCGTTCGGTGAATTTTCCTGGGCCAACGGAGAAAAATTCACTATTCGTCTCGCACCTTTTCCCCGATATAGAGTGCAAAAATACTGAAAATCAAGTTCGCTCCACGATTTGACTTGTTCGGTAATTTTCCTCCGCCCATATTTCCTCCGTTTCCCTCGCAAAATTTCACTCCCACAATTTTCCGCACAAATTCCCCCCAATAAACTCTCACAAAAAATAATGCACAGCGCACTTCCCCAGGCTCGTAAAAATGTGAAACTTTCGTGTGCATACGTAAACCTAGACTATAAACCGCACCGATCGCAGTTGCCGGTTGGCATTGCCAATGGAAAAATAATAGAACAGTTAAAAAAACTCACGGCATATTTGTCCTTGTAGAACAGCGAGCTCGTCGACATGTCGTTAACAATCCAACTATTAACACAGTACCAAGGTAGGCAGTATCATAGCTGTCAATCTATCTGCATCAAATGTCTTCATGAGCTCTCCCCATGAATTCCCTCTGCTGTTTTTATTTTCAATTACTCTGATTTTATTTATTCCTTGACACTGACACTTCAATAACGTCACACTATCACGTGTACACCTGAGTAATAACTCTCAGAGACTTGACAATCCCGAGGAGAAATGAATAAATTTCTAATTTGAATGAAAAAATTTAATTTTCATTTCGAAGAAAAATCTATTCAATCCTCATTTCGTTAAAGAAACTCGAGACAATGTCCTCCGTCGATTTTTTTTATTTTACAATCGGTTTATTTTTTCTCTTATTTTAAATTCTGTGAGAGGATTAATTCTATCACCTGTGGATCGAGCCTGCAGGAGAAAGAGACTGGTGTACCGTCTCCATGTCCAGTTAGTTCGTGGCCACCAGCCACAGGCAGAAGGGTAAAGCCCCACCAGGATCCCCTCCCCCTTCTGCTTCGTATGGATGTCGAGTGACCTACAATCTACAACGTGTGTAATAGTAATGGTACTATCCCCCCCCCGCCCCTCCCGTTCTAGTCTCTCATTGGTTTTATTCTGTTGTTTATGCGGAGGTGATGGGGATCGAGTTACTCTCTCTTCGCGTCCTGGTGTTGACTTCCTGTTGCTTCCTATCGGTGCAACGGGCCGAGTCGAAGGACGTCGCGATTGATATGGGATTGAGTCGATGTTGAGCGGTTCTGGGTAGATCGAGCGATTGGAGAAGAGTATATTTCGATACGCGTGCGTAAAAGTGGTTTATGATACGTGAGAAAAAAAGGGCGCTTTTTTGCACGCTTCCCGCGGAGAGAACCGCCTTTTTCTCACCGGTATAAAATATCGTACGATACGTGTGAAAATATGTACTTCCTAACGAGTGTCGTTACAAACACTCTCACAGTGGTCACCAACTAATTACGATACTTTTTCATCACTGGGGCGTAAAAATCCTACTTTTCACACATCGTGATGAAAAATAGGGTTCGACACTCGTGGGAAAAGTGTTCTTTGACCCGTGGGAGCGTAGCACTCGTCTTCGGTAAACGCTGCACACCCTCCACGGGTCAAAAAACACTTTTCATCACTTGTACGCAAAGTGAAATTTTACGCATGCTCTGTGTACGCAATATCCCACTTTTCACACTTGTGATAAAATAGTATATTTCGATACAATTGCGGGAAAGTGTTTTTGGGCTCGTGGGAGGTTTATAGCACGAGCCGAAGGCGAAGGCTTTTTCCCGCGAGTATCGAACCCTATTTTTCATCACAATGTGCGGGAAGTGGAGTTTTGCGCACGCGGAGCGTGCGTAAAATGTAATGTGCGTAAAGTTGTTTTAACGAAAGTTTTTCAGACATGGACCTGTCATCCCCATTGTGAGAAAGTCAAGTCTAGTCTCCACTTCATCATTTGGAGCCCCGGAAAAGCCCAGTTGGACCCGAAAAGAGCCATTTCGTTCTGAAGAGTTCAATATGAAGGTACAATCCTCGCGAAGCTTCACGGTTTACGATAGAAATTAACGTCGGCTGGATCTGTACATTTTTTACATTTATAACATAAATTACTGGTTTTTTACAATGCCATGCAAAACACTGCGGTTGCCGACAGATGCCCAACCGCTGACGATGAATAAATCTCACATTCAAACCTCCCACCGACGCCTCTCGCCCGCGCACATGCGCAGAACTGCCTCGAGTAATCGCTCCCATCGATACATCGAAACAAGTCTCTATTGTGTGGCGCGATATTGCGAGCCAAAGGTGCGCTGTGTGTTTGTTTCTTTCCCACGGACGATAGCGGTTCGTTAAAATGAGTCAAGAAAATCAGTAAGTAGACAATAATCCGTTTAAACACCCCCAAAACCCCCCGCGGAGGCGCCCCCCGCCCCACCTCGAGCGATTTAAACTGATAAATGCCCCCAAGAACCCCGAAAAATCGTGATAAACGCCCCGTGGCTATCGCAACACCGCCATGTTGTTGAGAATGCTATTGATTCCTGAAGTTTCTAGAATAAACCGGTGTCTATCGCCGTTGTTATCGCCCCAAAATCGTCAATTAAATTGCGAAAAAATTCGACAGCCCTTTCAACATCATCTCCAATGCATCCAAGAGCTCAACGCGACGACCTTTGGGCCCAAAACCCGTGGCGAACCCCAGAATCACCCCCGGGAAGAGATGCCTTGCACCTTCTAGGGTTTCACTCTTTTCTCCTCGCAATTTATTTTCGATGTATAAATAACGACTGCATCACACGGGTCGCGAGCATTATTCAATCGTTGGGTCATCGAAGGGTCTGAGCTTTTCGGGCCGACAGGAATTTCAAGGGTCAATTGTCGCCACTTCCTGTCTAATGACTAGCGTTTTCTTTGGGAGGCGAATTGCAGGAATTTCTAACCTAGAATTCTCCTGATTGACCGCGTGCCACAGCGTTTTTTCGGTTTCGAGGGGTTCATATTTGCATTTGTCGGGGATTATGAGATGGAAGTCTTGATTTTGTTGAAAATGATTTAGTAAATCCTGGGGAAGTGAGAAATTTGGAGATGGAGGCAGGAGAGAGTGGAAAAATTATGCTAGAGAAATTGTAGTTTTTGGAAATTTGAGATTATGTCGGTAATGAGTGGATTTAGAAAAAAATGAGAAAAGAAATTTTTTGTAGGAAATTTCATGAGCTACAAAAAGTGTTCTCTCACTTTTTTGTCTCAAATGTTTCGATATTGAGAAAAGAAATTATTGAGATCTCTAAAGTTGTAATAATAAAATTATTTTAACATGTTTTCGAAACGAGGATCAATTGCAGCTTAATTTAAATTGATATCCATTTCATTTCAATATTCTCAACTCTCCTAAATTAACTCAAAGATGATTAAATCCCCCTCATGACTAATAAACCCCTCTCAACTGATATACTCTCATAAAAAAGCAAATACCAACGAATTTACACAAAAAAAATGAATTAAAATCCAATGATTAACGACCGGTCAAAATAAAACATCACTAAAAACAACAAATTAAGAAATAAAAATAAAACTTTGGCAAAAAGAATAAATTACGGAATTCTCCATACCGTAATGATTGTAACGATAATGTATTGTCCCTAATTAATATCACTCCCTGATTATTCCAGAGTAACTCCTCCCCCAGTGATGTGGGCGCAGAGAAGTTCAATCCTTTACGTGACAATTTGTCTGGAGGACTGCAAAGATCCCACAATAAAGATCGAACCAGAGAAAATATACTTCAAGGGAACGGGTGGCACAGAGAGAAAGGACCACGAGGTGACGATTAACTTGTACAAAGAGATTGATCCAGATAAGACTGTGCAGAATGCTAAAGGCAGACTCATCGAGCTGATACTTACGAAGAAGGAGGAGGGACCCTACTGGCCACGATTGGTCAAGGAGAATAAGAAGTATCACTGGTTGAAGAGCGACTTCAACAAGTGGAAGGATGAGGATGACACTGATAATGAGAGCGATGAGAACAACCCACGCGATCTGGAATCGGTAAATTATCGTGGGGATATCAATAATTAATTGTCCAAGAGAACTCCAACTTCTCAGCCGTTTACGGTCAATAAAACGATTTCACTAGGTTCTCAAATCAATAGAAAAAATAGAACATGAAAGAACTCACGTTTCTGCCAACGTTTCGGACACACAAGGTGTCCTCAGGGCAATAATTAATTCTCGTTAATTTATTAGTTGAATTAATTTTTTTTTTTTGAGAGAATTTCAAAGAAAGGTCTTTCTAAAATTTTTTACTAATTGTTTGCAATTTAACGATATTTATGAAACTTCAGTCAAAGGATGAAACGAGTCAATTCCGAAATCAATAATTAGTTTATTCAATTGATTAATAATTCGGTTATTCCAAGGGAAACGAGATGATTCCAGTTGAATTATGAAATTGTCTTTGTGGGTTTTTCGGAATTGAAGAGATATCTCAATTTTTAGGGAGGCTATTACTCTTTTTATTATTTATGAAATTACGAAGCGAAAGAAGAAAATTTAAAAATCAGTTTTTTAAGAATATCTTAAAATGAGATAGAGAAGGTTTTGGAATAACATTTTCTGGAGGAAATTTCAAGAGCTACAAAAGAGGTCCTCACAACCATTTCGGTACCTGATCTAGATTGGAAATATAAATAGAAATTTTCTGCGTCGGATAATAAAATTAATGAGTTTGAGAATTAGTTTTATCAGAATATTTCAGAATTGGAGAAAAATAGGAAAATTTTCATGAGAAACTTTTTTGTAGACAATTTAAGATATGAAAAAAAATAATTTGCAAAAATTTCGCAATTACCTAGATTCTAAAATATTTAACAAAAACTAAAAAAAATTCCAAAATTTCGAATAACTAATGCATCGATTTACTGAATTTCCAATGATCAGAATTTCACCTAACCGCCTCACAATAATCCCTAGGTCATGAAGAACATGGGCTACCTCGGAGGTGGTGGTGCTGGCGACGCAAGACCAAATTTCGACGACCTCGACGACATGGCTGATGAAGCAGACGCTGCAGACAGTGATGACGACGAGATGCCTGATCTCGAGTGAATGAGAAACCCCCCACAGACCAAATCGATAAATAAAATTAACAAAAAAAATCATAATGAAACGTTTTAAATCCTCTTAAAAACGTGTTCCAACCTTTTCAATAACAAAACAAAGAAAAAAATGAAGAAAAAAAATTGTGCACACCGTGAAATGCGTGATTCTTAAGTTAGGCCTCGATGAACATTTTAAAATAAAGTTAATGCCTGGGATATTAACGATATCACGAGGGTTTTCCGTAAAAAAATGTAACTGACAACCTAAGTGACATGTGCCAGCGGCCAGTCCGTTAGACAAATGATAACGACGTAACTTAAGATAATAAAACGAAGGAAAAAAAATGGACGAATAATTAATAGAATCGATGAAAATCCAATTCCCTGACCCACTCATCCCATTATCATTACATGTAGATTCATAATTAATTAAGATTTATTAAATTGTAATGAACAAGCTTTTTTAATGAATGTGTAAAATATTATGGAGGAATATCAAAATGGGAGGATTATTAATAGGAATGAGTTTGAGAGAACAATAATTGATGGACAATTCTTCGGAGTTTAATTGATGGATTTACAATTGTCAAGCTAATTAACCTACGATACTTGATGCTCCACGGAGGGCTAGGTAGCCAGCTGTTATGTCCATGGGGAGACTACGCACTGTTGAAAATTCCTCGGCTGTTGCGTAGTACAGTTTTGTCTGGGGATCTGTATATCGTGCCTGTAAAATATGGATTCAATAATTAAGGGGTGAAAGGTTCTGGTAGTTTTCCATTTGTCTCGGTAATTAAAGATTTCAAGGGAAAATTAATCAATTAAAGTTATTAATTATTGAAACAATTGCATATAACGAGGATAAAAAATTCATTGCTCTGTGACTTGTATTCAGTTCGAAACAGTTTTATTAATGAGGCAGTGATTTCGAGATTAAGTGAGTTTAGGGAAATATCAAGAACGTTTTATGTAGATTATTAAGTCGACAAAAATATATGTCTTGAAATTTTCCTTTAGAATCACTTCTGATTCGAATAATTGCATAATTCACAAGAATATGAAAAATAGGTTAAACAATTTACACTCGATTCAAAATAATTTTGTTAATTATCTAATTATTTTTAGATAGATTCGCTTAAAGACGAAACATTGAAAGATTGTTTCCACACATAATTAAATTTTCAACAAAAATGTGTTGACATTCTCTTAAACTCAGCAATCATTGAAACAATTGCTACTCAACAGGAATAAAATTTCAAAAAGATTGAAAAATCTTGATCAACCCCACAATTATCTCAATATAAAGTCTTTTTCGAAAAAAAAAAAACTGTCGAGACATTTTCTGCTTGAAATTCAATCAATAACTATCGACACAAACAGCTATCAATACAATTCACCCCTTCATTATCGAATAAAAATACAACAATTGTCACAAATGAATTGTCACAATCCCTCATCGAATGATTGAGTTGATGTACCATTCTTCCTCATTCTCCACCATTTTTATCATTGCGTAGTAATTAGCATCAGAATGATTAAACTGTCATAAGCAATCTTGTTATGTAAATTGTAGTGACTGAACTTACTGGTAATCCTGAGATGTCTGAGTATTTTTTGGCAGGTTTGAAGCTCGGTGGAGCGTTGATTGAACTGTCTGCAAATAAATAATGATATTGACGACTCTTTGTTGTTATTGGGGGTTCAGGGAAGTGATTGAGGGGTTTCTTACAGTGAACTGCCTCTGCTGGCCAGGGCAACGTTCGCTCTTGGGCTAGAACCTGTTTGAGAGACTTCCACGTTCGTTTCTTTCCTGACTGTGAGATGGGTCGGAAGGTCTGCTGGAATGTCGAGGATTTGAAGGGCGGAGGGGGCTTCTTTGGAGGGTCTGTTGACTCCTCGGTCACCATGGCTTTTTGTCTAGGTGTTGTTTGAGGAAAATTGATTTATTACGATATTTTCACGCATTTTTACGTCCTTTTCTTTTTTCATTTCTACCAATTCCATTGGTAGTGCGCAGTTCCGGATGGATCCGTACAAATTTTATTTTTTAATTGAGAAAAAAATTTTCTTGAAAAAATCTGATCTCCGAAACTTTTGAGCTTCTAAAATTGAGAATAAAATTTCTGTTTTATCCAGTGGGATAGGAATATCTAGAAAACATTTTAGAAATCTGAAAAAAGACTAGAAAATTTACGTTTGGAGGAAGATTGATGAAATCATTTGAAAAGTGCAATTTAAAAAAAATATGAGTATTTTCTATAAATAATTCATAAACAATATTTTTTCCACCGTAAAAATCATTTGTTCGGACTTGTAAAAAAATTAATCATATCAAGAATTCTACCAGGAATCGATTTCATGACTACACAAGACGAATATTTTGAAAAAAAAAATTGAAATAGGATGAACTATTTTTGAGATATTGAACAATATAGTTTTTTTTTATACAAAAAATTGAATATCTTTGAAACTATCTCAATTTTTTCAAGCGTTGTCGTGATCACATCAATTTTATCCCAAAAATGAAAAATGTCAATTACTGGGCGACTCGCAAGTTAGCTAGGCATATTATGGTCTGATTCGATAGATATTACCATAAGGAATATTTTGACGCCAAAAAAAGTTCATTTGATGCTGTGGTTTTCGAGATATTGAGAAAAGATTTTTTTTTTCGAAATTGCTGTATCTCAAAATTTATAAAATAATTCCCCGAATTTTGTACGCACGATGACGTACACACAGACATTCTCTAAAAACTTCATGTCTCGACGTTTCATGACATTCTGAGTCATTTCCAAGCGAAATTAGAGAATCGAAAAATCGAATTGATAAAGTTCTACCTCTTTCCTCCTTAACCATCAACATAACCTCCTGCAATCATTCGAAAAAAACCCTAACCTATCTCTAAAAACGTTCCCTCAACCTTAACAACAAATTCAACAAGATAAATTTCGATTAATTAACAGTACTCACCGTTTCAGCTCATTAAAACCCGAAAGAAATCCGTTTCGGAGCGAAACTGCACTCCAATTCCAATTGTTTACATTCACTCAATTGACTCCAGCGCATGCGCCCTGCACTGTCACTCCGATAGTTCGATATTATGAGTGAACACAAGACAATTTTCTCGCTCGACCTTCGGCAAAAAAAAAATCGTGCAATTTCCGGCGAGATTTCCGCAAAAATCCGGCGAATCGATGAGCTCCGGAGGAAATGAGATTTTATTTTCACTCGCGTAGTCCCAACAGATGTGCCGTGGATCAAAAAAAGGTGGGGAGGGTCTTGGAATCACCTTACAGTGCGCATGAAGGTCAAAGAATCAGGAGGGACCTAGTTCTATTCCAAGTGCAGCTGAAGCTCCCGTTAATACTCAAAAAAATATCAAACAGATAAAATAATTGTCAAGATGGTGAGGAAATTTTTCGTGGGTGGCAACTGGAAGATGAATGGAACGAAGAAGGAGATTGATGAAATTGTCGCATTCCTCAAAGCCGGCCCACTCGACCCCAATGTCGGTACGTGATGATTTTCACTGTGATGTAAAGTACATTTTCACTTTCGTCAAGGGCACCAGCATTTTCTCGTTTCATTAGAGACAATGCAGTTTATGTTGGAATTTATTTTTCATAATAATTGAAGAAACAAAAAGTTTTTGCATTAGATCGTGTGCAGTTCATAATTTTTTATATTGTTCTTATGTGGATTTTTAAGAATAATTGATTGACGGGATGGGAATGAAATTAAATAGTATTATATTTGTTTCTTTGAGAGAGCTCTGGAGTGAGGGTAGATAACCAGATTTTCCTGACTAAAATAACTTTTGCATTTTGATGGCATTTCAATTGAAGATAGTACTATGACATTAAAAAATAGAAGAGAATAGTGAATTAAGAATTAAAAAAGAGAACTCATTCGGAAGCAAATTGCTAATTTATGAGCAACAATAACTGTACTCATTTATAAAAAAATGCAATTGTCGACTTATTTCGGAAAAATTCAGAGGATATTAACCAAAAACTCATTTTGTAGTTGAATTAATTGAATTCTCCAATGAAAACTGATTGAACTTTGACTTCTGGAGTTGAGGATTATTTAATAGCTCTTAAAATTCCCCGAAGAAATGATAAAACTTGTGAAAATTCAACTGAATTTTTTGAGAGACAGCAGAAATGTTCACAAAAATTCAATTGTCTCCCTCGAATTTACTGATGCCATTTTTATTCAGTGGTGAATTTCTACGTTTAAACAGAATAATTATCATTCTCCCATCGTTTCTAATAAACAGAGGTTGTCGTTGGTGTTCCGGCGATCTACCTTCCCTACACAAAGAGCATCCTCCCACCGACAATAGCAACCAGCGCCCAGAACTGTTACAAAGTTCCCAAGGGGGCCTTCACCGGTGAAATCAGCCCAGCTATGCTGGTGGACAACCAGATCCCCTGGGTGATCATCGGACACTCCGAGAGGAGGAACGTCTTCGGGGAGAGTGATGAACTCACTGCTGAGAAGGTTGCACATGCTCTCGAAGCAGGTGTCAAGGTGAATAGCCACCCCAATGCCAAATTAAGAATATTTATCCAAAATCGCAAAACACTCTGAAATTTTTCGTTTTCTTTTCAACTAATCGACAGAGTTATCTCCTTCGTGTTTACGAAAATTCTAATCCACCAACTCAAGGTGATTGTTCGAAAATAAAATACATAATAGATAATGTTGTGAAACTGCGAAAGTTTTCAATAATTTCAACAGAAATCCACTAGAATCTTCTACCGACTTTGCTAGGCATTTCAATCAATTTTTATTGTTGTATTTCTTCACTCGAGAAAATCGTTAATCAATAGTTATATCGAATTTCTGCAGGTAATCGCATGTATCGGTGAGAAACTCGAGGAACGCGAGGCTGGAAAAACCGAGGAGGTGGTCTACCGTCAGACCAAGGCCATCGCCGACAAGATTAAGTCCTGGGACAATGTTGTCCTGGCTTACGAGCCAGTTTGGGCCATTGGAACGGGAAAAACTGCGACCCCTCAGCAGGCCCAGGAGGTTCACGACCAGTTGCGAGCCTGGTTCGCCAAGAACGTCAGCCCAGCAGTCTCCGAGTCCCTCAGGATCATCTACGGGGGGTCGGTGACAGCTGGAAATGCCAAGGACCTCGCCAAGGAGAAGGACATCGATGGCTTCCTGGTTGGAGGGGCTTCTCTCAAGCCCGACTTCGTGCAAATCGTCAATGCCAAGCAATAATTGAGGGGATTATTGAGCTCTGGTTCAATTTGACTTGAGTCCAGAGGGGAGAAGTCATCAGGACAATAGGACCATTCGAGATAACAATAATACTTGTAAAAATCAGTGGTGGAGTGGTAGAACGATTTTTTCAGTTTAGTTAATTGCGGGTTTATCTCGGTAACAACTGGACTTAGAGGAAAATTTGAGAGGACTTTTTTGATGGAAATCTTCTCAGCTACGAAAAAGGTTTATACGAGTTTTTCTCTAAAACCATTCGCTGTCGAGATAATTACGTAAATAACGAAAGTGTTTTGTGGATAAGATTCAACATCGAATTTTTGCTTTCTTAAATAGTCGATTATCTCGTTACCAAGTAGTTCTATGAAGAAATGTCAAAAGGGATTTTTCGTAGAGAATTTCAATAGCTACAAAAAAGGTCCTCAAATATTTTCTCCTAAATCCACTCATTCTCAAGATAATCCCACAATCAACAAAACAGTCGAATCTGACTCGTGAAAGAAATTCAATTACGCATAACTCGAGATCGGCAGAGTGAATTTCAACGAGTTTTGAGTCAATCCCAAGATATTTTCACAAGCTTGAAAATGAGCTTTGACTCATCCAAATCGCATCATCCAGTCGCTAGATATTTAAAAAAATCTAAAAACCAATTTTCACCACTTCCTCACTGAATTCGCATTCATCGTTTCCTGGACATGTTCACGTGAAGAAAAAGTCTATTCATTGTTGGCTGTTGATAATGTATATTCAAATGTCATTTAATTATGGACATTACACATTATGTGCTGACTCAATAAAACCTAATGCACAGATTGTATTTTTCGTATTTTTTTTCAACATTTTATTCAAATTTTATATCAATAACTGGTGGTCTTATTCCCTAAATGAAGTGATTACTTAAGCATTCCTCGGGTGATGACTCCTGGAGGAAGATCGGGGTTACTCATGCTGTTTAAACCGTCGAGTTTGGCCCTGGCCCAGGCAATTTTAGCCAGGGATTTGAAAGTGCGAGGCTCCCAGATTGCCAGATCCACCAGGACTTTCCTGTTCACCAATATCTCACTGCGAGCCAGACCCTCTTTCATCGTTCTGAAGTTTATTCCCTGCTCTTCACATGCTGCATCCAATCTCTTCTCCCATAACTAGAAATTAAATTGATTTTCAATAAAAATATTTTCCAATTGACAGAATCAACACGATTTACTGTTGAATATTACAAAAAGAAAATGTCTAATAGAAGTTGGAAATGAAAACAACTGGCTCGAAGAATTATTAAATGAAAAGTTATAGTGGTCACAATTTGACATGGAAATTCAGAAATAATTTACAAAAATGTAGGATATAATTCGATTACGGATAATTACATCGTGCAATTGCATTCGCTTGAGCTGTCTTCCTCTAGTGGAGAAGAGCATGGCGCGGTGGAACCTTCTAATTGCGATGGAGTAGCAGTTCCTTCCACGATTCCTGAAGTGCTGTCAACGGAATAATTATTATTTCACAATAATAATGAAGAGAGAGCAAATAAAAGTAAATATTCCTGACTCTTCCATCAAGATCTACAATTCTGAAACAAATGCAACAATTCAATGAACTATTGATATCCTAAAAATTGTTCAAATCCTCATTCGTTATTCATTAATAATAATTGATAATTCATTTACCATCTCGATAAAAAGACGTGATAAGAAGAAGACAGAAAAAATCATCATTCTGCAATAATAATTAGCAAATGCATTAGTTGAGTCTAGTCTAAAGTCATCGAAAAATAGAATAATTGCGCTTTTCATTAAAAAAAAAACAATTTGATTCAGAATTCTACGAATTATTGAAAGTGTTAGTTATAAATTATGATGAAAGAATCATATTGATGCATTGATAATTGTAATCTATTTTCAATAATCAATAATTCATACGAAAACTGCAGATCCTAAAAACAGTTCAAAGTGTCGATTCAACGAAATTGCAAATTATTGTGCGTCAACAACTGGAATTTTTTAAAAGTTATGTTCAATTTCGTTTTTGGCCGTGAACTCGAATTCAATGAATTATTGAAACTTTTAGTTATAAATTATGATGAATGAGTTATGCTGATGTATCGATAATTGTTATCTATTTTGAATAATCAAAACTTCATATAAAAACTGGAGAGGAGGAGGTAAAGAAGCCATAATGAAGATGTATCTACTTACAGCTGCAATCTTGAAGATTTTCCTCTTCCTCCAGAATTGATCAGGTCCTTTGCACCTCGAGAACAGTGTCAGCGATTGAAACACCATTATTAATCACTCAAATGCACTTTTCGACAGCTATATCTGCTCAATTTCACTCCTCTGCACTCTAATCTCCAATCACCACTCCGAAATGTCGAGCGTGTGAGAGGAATGTTAGGTTATGTTCAATTATATCACGTTTGCAATCCGGCGCACGTGATAAACACAGTAGAATCAATTATACTCTCGAACGGGTTGAGATGGGGCCTAAGAAGAAGTAAGTGATCACTCCATAATTAATCATCAATGCAATAAGCAATTAATTTCATCCAGCTGATGAACGATTGAGTCATTCTTTAAACAAATAAGGTGAAAGTTACGGTTATGTCCGTTTGTTTTGACTCCTCACTTAATTTTCAATATCAATAATTAGTTTAAAAGTCGATGATTAATTGGTAATTCAATTGTTTGATCGACAAACAATCAAACGACGAAAAGACCTTGAAGAATCAGAAATGAAAAATTATCTAAATAACAGAGACTTCAAAGACTGCGAATTAATTGGTAAACAAATTGTTTCAACTATTGATCAATTGGCAATAATTTTTTTCTTTCAAAAACTTTCCAAGACCTCAAATTAATCGATCAATAAATTTGGTAATTAGTTTTTAGGATGCAACTTGAAGAATAAAATTAAAGAATAAACTATAAAGAAATAATTTCACCTAGTGGATAAATCACTAAACAATTCTTCAAATATGAACGTGGAAAATATTGATATGCCCAATAGATCAATAAATTACATGATCTATTGATCATTTGACAATTCGGTTTTTAGGATGAAAAAGCCTGGAAAGAGTTCTAATTAATTGATAAATAAATTATCCGATCTATCAATTATCTGGGAATTAATTTTTCAGAATGAAAAAAGACTTTAAAGAGTTCGAAACCTTCGAGGAGGACGACATAACAAATAGCGAAGACGAGTATTCAGAGGGAGAGCTCGAGCTCCTGGAGAAAGTCCGGAAGAAGCGAGTGCAGGAGAATTTCGACAGTGACGACGAGGTCTTCGGTCTGCAGAACGACGAGGACCATGACTCCATGGAGTCGGACATCGAGCGACCCCAGGAGGACGACGGCATGCCCGACGAGAGGGCCTGGGGCAAGAAGAAGCGAACCTACTACATGACGGATTACGTCGATCAGGACTATGCTGGGACGAATGAGAAGGACATGGCGGAGGCCGAGCTGGAGGAGAAGGAGGCCAGGAACATCCAGCAGAGGCTCGCGCAGCAGCTGGATGACGCTGACTTCGGGCTCGATGGGATGCAGGCCCCTGAGGCTGAGGCTAATGCTGATGAGGACGAGGTTGTTAAAACTGATCTCAGTAAATTGAGTAGAAGGGAGAAACTGGCACTTGTCAAGAAGGAGAGCCCCGAGTTCGAGGCATTGGTCGATGATTTTAAAGGTGAATATTTTGGATTTTTAATTATGGACTCATTAATGAGATAATCCGATGATTAAAGTTTGATCACATAACATTTTTCATTGAACATGACTAGAAATTATCTCGATCATTGATTATTCTGGAAAGTTAATACTTTAAAAGTTATTCTTTTCAGAAAAATGATTATTATTCTGAAAAAAAAAAAAATACTATTATTATTGTGAAAAAAATGGCGAATTTTTGGAGAATTCTACTTTCTCTAGAAAGGTTTAAATTCATTCATAAAAAACTCACGTTCAAATGCAGTCGATTCATCCAGTTTCATCATTTCAAAATTATTCCAGACGCATTTAGGAGGAAAATCTTGGAAGATACTTTTGTAGTTCAGGAAATGCTTTTTGATATTTTCCCCTAAACTCTCTAATTCCAGAGAAAGCTGAGCATTTTTACTATTTCATCCCAAAAGAGATTCTCAAAGAAATCTCATATCTCCTACAGAAATACTCATCAATAATTCTTCAGGTTACCACTGATTTCCTCAATCACGTAGAAGTTAACTCGCATAAAAATTCAGAAATAAAAATAATATGAATAAAACTAATGAAACCACTAGAAACGCAATCATAAAAACACACATTGGGGTTAACTAGTCAATTTGTTTATATTCATTTGACAATCACCCGAAGACCACAATTTTAATTTTATTTTTGTTTGTTTTCCCATTCGATTGCATTCTCACATTTTCGATTTTTTAAACATTTGTAGAAGGCATAAACGATGCCACAGATATTCATCACCCCAAATTTACCTCAAATATAACATTATCTCTCTGATGAGTGATTTCATTTAAAAAATATTAAAAGACCTGTCTCAAATAATTTTCTCGTCTACATACCAATATCGTCTAAAATACCAATAATATCAATAAACCAGATTCCAATAAATATTAATAAAACTCATTAAAATTTTCCTTCTCCTTATTTTCGCATTTTCCTACATTACTGACATTTTCTTCGTTTCAAATATTTGTAGAACGCATGAACGAAGCGAAGGACATTCTCTCCCCATTTTTGGAACTGGCAGAGGAAGAAAAACTCCCTGACTGCCCCGCAATCAACTTCCTAAGAACGAAATATCAACTGATTCTGAATTACTGCGTGAATATTAACTTCTACCTCATGCTGAAGGCGAAGAAGATTCCGATCGTGGATCATCCAGTCATCAAACGACTGGCGCAGTACCGACAGCTGATGGCCCAGCTGGAGGAGGGCCAGGGGAAGCTACTGGAGGAGGCTTCAGAGGTCCTCGAGGCCAAACGCAAGGGCCAAGTCCTCTACAATGTCTTTGATAATTCTGAGATAGTCCAGAAGAAGCCTGAGAAATCTAAAGAAAAACGCAGAGTCTCGAGTTCTGAGGACATTGAGGGCGAGGAGGGAGATCTGGAGGCCGATGAAGAGGATGAAGCGGTGGAAGACGAGGAGGAAGGCCTGCAAGATGACGAGGCTCCTCAAGAAGCTGCGGATGCAACTGGTCTGGACGACGAAAAACGACCCATTAACTATCAAATTGCGAAGAACAAGGGGCTGACGCCTCACAGGAAGAAGGAGCAGAGGAATCCCAGGGTTAAACATAGGAATAAGTACCGCAAGGCGAAGATACGAAGAAAGGGAGCGGTGAGTATTTTTTTTTCTGCGTTTGTGGAATGTTTATTGGTGGATTGTTTTGGTGGTGAGTGGGTTTAGGCAGAAATACTTGATTTGTTTCTAAAAACATTCACTGTGGGGATAATTTCATAGGCCACAATTTCAGAATTTTGGTAATTGAGGATATCCAAGCTATTTTTTTTCCAGTGAAATGCTTTTCTACTTTTGTAGTCGAACGTCAGAACTTTCATTTGAGCTCCATTCGACCCTAAGTTTCTGAATATTTTACGATGTTTTTATTATTTAAACTTTGCAGGTCTGAATTTGAATCGCGATATTGAATCGTTAGAAAATATTTTACAGGAAAGTTGATGGAATAGTTTAAGAATTGCAATTTCGGAAAATTACGAGCATTTTCTGTAAATAATTTATAAAAAATCAATTTTCAAACAAATAATGTTAGAAAAAACAATAATTATGTGCAAAATGTAATTTTAATGACACTGAATATTCACGATTTTTTTTCAAATTTTTCTCACGCCATTTAATTGATAAATTTGGTGATTCAAAAAGCTTCAATGTAGTGAAAATTGCAGGGCATTCCCCCTAACATGCTATTTTTTCATTCTCTAAATTTTAATAATCTGAATTTTAATTCTGAATTTTGTAATTTTATCGATGAAGTTGATTTTTTAATTATTTGAAAGGAAGTTATTTCATAATGAAGTGTCTCTTGACCTTTCCTTTTAAAACCTCTCATTATGAAGATAAATCCACAGTTGGAATAATGCACAATTAAAATCATATAAAGACTTTTTTTCAAAACATTTTTTTTGTTCAAATTTTCTTCATTCATATTAAATAATAATTTTGTTACTCTGTTCACAGGTGAGAGAAGTCCGGAAGGAACTGACTCGTTACGCTGGGGAAATGTCGGGTATCAAGGCGAGCGTTAAGAAGAGCATAAAAATAAAATAAACATGAACGTATCTGTATTTTTATTTCATAAAATAAATCAATTGAAGTGGAATTGTCAATGAATGTATCGTCGATTCATTACGGATTAACCTTTTTATTATTTAGAAATATGTATGAAACAATGGAATCTATTCTAAAATCTAACGGACTTAGAAACGAAGAACATAATGTGGCTTTTTATCATTTTTTGAATTCAATTAACCCTCGTCATTTTTTTGTGATCTCAAAAGCATTGAGAAACTGGCAATTTCTGGGGTTCAATAAATTTTTCATTAATTAAGAGTTAAATTGTGTTCGGTTTTCGTAATTGAAATGTCATCCTATCATTAGATTAGGGGGAGTTAGCCCTCGAGCTTTGCGAGAATGTCGGATTCACGGAAGAGATGGAATTCCTTCTCGTCCTCGAGGTTGACCTTGGTGCCACCGTACTCGGGGAGGAGGACAGTGTCTCCAACTTTTACAGTGAGGGGCACGTGTTGTCCACTCTGAAAAATAATTGACCAAAATAATGAATTGAATAATTATTTCATTAGGTAATTTTATTCAATTATTCAATTTAATTAAATACTTGTTGTCTCTGATAATTTCTCAATTTGATAACTAAATAATTCTACTCAATTGAATAATTAATTGAGTAATAATTGAATCTTGAGTAAAAAAATGAATTCTCTGATTCTACTTCTCCAGTTTACCCAATTAATTAACGAAGAACCAATAAAAAAATTAATATGTTCATAGCTCTGAGAAAAAACGATCAATTGAGTTCAAATGAGGTTCATCCCAAAGGAAAAAGGTTGTACTTTCTAACGAAAAAGCCCATTTCATCAGTAATTTAATGAATTATCAAGATTTTTAAAAAAGTCTCAAGTGCTCATTTTGCCCCACTCGCCCCTATCTCTCTCTGATCTTCAGATATTCCCTCCAAACTCTTCAGACGTTCTCCAGAAAACAATGTCTGTGATAATTCCCTAGAAATAATTAGTTCCAACATGTTTCCGTCGGTTTAACCCACGATATCAATCAAGTTCATAATTAATTAATGAAGACCAGTAAAAAATAAATAAATGAAGCTACTAACCTCGTTTCTGGAGCCAGGTCCAACGGCCACGACTGTTCCCCTCAGTACTTTGGCCTGAGCCTTCTCAGGAATGATAATTCCCCCTTTAGTTTTACTAATAGCCTCAGCCCTCTGAATCAACACCCTATCCAACAGTGGGATAACCCTTTTAGCGACTGCGGCTGCCTGAAATCACCCACATGAGCGTGCATAACCCCTCGATTGAATGAAAAACCTCTCCAAATACATTAGAAACTACAGCAATCATATGGCCTCTGAGGTAATTAATTTAATTAGCCATTCATTCCCATTCGAGTGAAATTCCAATCATTTCCGAATTTTTTCTTCATCTCAAAAAAATTTAATTTCATTTTTTCATCTCGTGAGGCCATAAAATCACGCATTTTCATCGCACGAGTGATGAAGAGACTTTTCTTTAATTGCGAAAATTCCACTTACCATCTCTGTTAATTAATTAATGGATGATTTATCAGTAAAATGATAGAGTATCGACCGGCGACTCGGCGAGCACGTTGCCTGAAGTAACCTAACTGTTGGCTGCTGGGTCTTCTCGAAACTTCCAGTCCCACTCCCCCATTCGTCAACCCTCCCCTATCGCCCCACGTGACCATTGATTTCACCCAGTCAACGAGATGAATTACGTAACGCGCTGGGATTCAAAATCCACTCGGTGGTGGCGCTTGTTCACGGAATGATGAAATTTCGGGGAGAAAAAACGACGAGTGCTCCACTTGCACATTGATCATCGCCTCCAGGGGAGCGATTTTGCTCCTTTTATGTCGACATAAAATCATAAATTTCAACCAATCCTAGTTGAGTATTCCAAATCCAGGACTGTCATTGGCTGAAATTGACGATTTTATGTCGACATAAAACGAGCAAAATCGCTCCCCAGATGTGAGGACAAATGCAAGATGAAAAAAAATTTACGGGAAAAATAAAATGTAGATTTTTGTCGGTCATCCACGTGGAAAAACTCATTTTTCAATTAATTTTCGTGGATCGCAATATTTTTTATGCTACATGTTGTAATAAATGAAAATGTTATGAAAATATTTTTTAATAATGGAAAAATGACATGAAGACATCTCTGAAGAAAACAATCATGACTTTTGAAAGAAAAAATTGGAGAAATTTTTGGAAAATTGAGACTAATTCTGGCGGATTGAGAAAAGTATAGGGGAGGGCGGAGTAAAATGGAAACTTTTGATTTTTTTAAAATGTTAATAACTTATTGAATTGTTGTTGAAATGGAATCACTTATTTTTGATAGATGAAAGGTACAATTCTTGCTATTTGTAAACCAAGACGGAGATCAGTTGATAAAGCTGTTTCCGCGTTATTAAATTTTTTTTAAAGTCAAATGTGTCCATTTTACCCCCCCCCCCCCCATGTTGTTTAACATATTTATCAGGAGTTCTGCACATCCATCATCTCCTCCAACAAACATCAACGAATCAAACGTGAGAACAAATGCAAGATGAAAAAAAAATTGAAAGAAAAAACAAAATCTCCAGATTTTTATGGCACATCACACGAGCCATTCCATTAAGAAATTAATTATTTTTGTTGAACAACAACATTTTTTCTGCTCCAAATCACAATAAATGAACACATGTCATAGAATGATCTTTAAAAAATGGAAACATGACATGAAAATATTCTTGCAAAAACAATCATGATTTTTTAAATGAAAAATTGTAGAATTTTTTGTAACATTGAGAGTAACATTGGCTTGTTCAAAAGACTTATATAGTGCGCAAGTCTTAGTCAAAAGGTCTAAGAAAAATTTCGTTTCACAAATCAGTTCTCCTGCCCATGAATAATTCAACCGATTGATAGAATAAATCGTGGAAACATTGAACCCACCGATAAGTAACTATTTTCTTCGTCTTATCACCACCGTGTTATCACACCCAAGTATGCAACAGCAATATCCCGTCCCCACCCCAACAAACTCCTAAAAATCCCCCAAAAACCAATCAAATTTAAAAAAATGTTATTTGGAATTTCAACTAGTATATCTCATCCCTAAAAAAATCCCAGTTTCCAATATTCCAATTCTCCTCAGAAAATTCATCTGCGAAAGCCAATAAATAATGAGAAATTCGAAAGAATTCAGGAAGTTTCTAAAAAATTCATGGGAATTCGAGGGAATGCAAGAAGCTTCTAGAGAATTTAAGAGAATGACAGGAGAGTTTCTGGAAATTTCTATTTCTTCAATTCATGCTTCTGTTATAGAAATCCTTGACAACGAGTCATTAAATAAATTTTATGAAAATTGTGAAGCTAGCGATTTTTATTTTTATTGCCCGTGTAAACCCCCAAAGACTGAATTAAAAAATAATTTTCAATGCAAAACCAGGACGCAGAAAAAGCCGTTGCACGGGCAACGCCGTGCACACCTCTAGTAAATAATATAAAATAACGAAATATTTTACTGAGTATAATACTCATCATCCTCAGCAAAAAAAAACTCTCCCGTCGATTTCATTTCTGAATTCTCGTCTAAAAGCGACGATGATTGGTCGCCAGGCGGCGATTGCGTCATGCGGTGATATCGTAGGTTCTAGAAGCACATGGTGGCGTCGGAAAAAAAAACCCACCCATCAAACTCCCCAAGGAACCCCCACACCCTCAATTAAAAATGATAAATCATGATCACTGGATCGTCATCGATCGCCCACCGGCGGTTGTTACCCGGAAAATCGATGAGATTTCTCCGATTTTTCTGGAGAAAAATCCGGGGTTAGGCTGGGTCAATCTGCGAGTACGTCAGGGGGGTGGGGGGAGGGGAGGGAGAGAGCCCATGTGATAATGCTCCGCACTTCTCTCCGTTCATTCTACTCGGCGTAGACAACGTGCGGGCACGCTGCTTCCATCACTTTAATTTCACTGGAAAATTTGGACTTTTGGGGATTCCGATCGAGCGATTGATTGAAGGTAATTAAACGGTTTTAGTTTATAATTTTTTTTGGGAATATGATTGGTATTGGGGGGTTTAGGGGTGACTGAATGAATGACCGTGGGATGTGGAGTCATGGGCGCCGGGCCGGCGGCAGATCTGTTTTTTTTTCTATTTTGGAAATTTGGAGGGATTTTCCGCGTTTTGAGGTCTTTTAATCGGAATTTTTGAGATTTTTTTTTTCGTTGGGGGGATCGGGGGCTGGGGATGGGGATGCGTGGGATTCTACTGTTTCGTGGGGGCTTGGTCCACGCGGTGGTTTACATAACCACATTTTTACGGAGCGGATGGAATTGCCGATGGGTTTTCAATTGATTTTTGGGGGCGATGAGGGGTTTTGATTTTTTTTTTTTATTGTTTAATGGGCGGTTTTGGGGGGGAGACTGGCGCGGGTTGGGAGGGGTTTCTTGGGGGAGTTTTGCCAGGGGGCAAAGGTTTCTTTATAATTATTTATGATTTATTTATTTATTTTACTTGGGGAATTTCAATTGATTTTTGAGTTTGATGAATGGGCTCTGAATTATTTCCTCATTGAACCGTTACTTTTGGGGCTGCGATTTTAGGGGAGAACTTCAGGAGACGTTTTTTGTAGACAATTTCCTTGAGTACAAAAAGTCTCAAAATGATTCCGTTCCGTTATTTAAATTCTCAACTAATTGTTATCCTTTGGATTGAGATATCGGAGTAATTTTCATAATCGACAACACAAAAATTCATAAAGATGAAGTAAAAAATTTAAGACGTTCGCTACAGTTCGCTCAGAGATATTTTCTTCCCAACATAAGCAGATAATGAAGGAATTTCAATGTTTACTTCGATAGTTTTTTCGACCGTACCTTTTATTCAAATAAATAATAAATTCTTTGGCTTATCGGTCAGTTTAAAAAGAAAACTGACCGATAAGCCAAATTTTTTTTTATTTATTTGTTTACTTCAATGTTTGTCCCTCAATTTTTGCCCTTGGTATCGAGATCACGAGTTATTTTCATTCATAAACCCAATCATTCCCAGATGTACAGACTACCAACAATGATGCGAAGTGTGGCTTCACGCCAGCTGCAGTACCAAGCGAGGATGTACGCCAAGGACGTGCGTTTCGGTCCCGAGGTGCGTGCACTCATGCTCCAGGGCGTCGACATTCTCGCTGACGCAGTGGCTGTCACCATGGGTCCAAAGGGACGCAACGTCATTCTAGAACAGAGCTGGGGCAGTCCGAAGATCACGAAGGACGGAGTCACAGTCGCCAAGGGAATCGAACTCAAGGACAAGTTCCAGAATATTGGAGCTAAACTAGTACAGGATGTGGCCAATAACACCAATGAGGAGGCTGGTGATGGCACCACAACTGCCACTGTCTTGGCCAGAGCCATTGCCAAGGAGGGATTCGAGAAAATCAGCAAAGGGGCTAATCCAGTTGAAATTCGTAGAGGTAAAATCACGATGTCGAAACGGCTTTTTCAATTGTAGGATTTATGACCGTCTGAGAATATTTAAAGGATGAGAGGCTTTTAAAGATTAAAAAAAAGTTTTTTTTGTGGAGAATTTGAAGAGCTGAGTATTTTTAAAAAATGTTGAGAAAATCTCAAGTTTTTTTAGATATTTTCTAAATAATTAACAATTTCACTTCATTGAGGAGTTTTTTTTTTAGAATAAACAGTGCAGTTTATTCTAGAAATAATGCAAAATGCACACGAGGATTTTTTAAAATGTTTGATCATTTTTTTCGATTTTATCCGATAATTTCCCCTTGTAAAATCGCCAGTCAACCCTTTCCCAACGATGGATTTTTTCATATAATATTTTTTGTTGAATTTTTCAATCGAAATGCTTCTCTACTATTTTTATTATTCATAAGAAATTTAATTTTTCTATAAAAAATACCTTTCCATGAATTTTCTCTATTGATTCTTAAGATATTTAAAAAATACTCAACACATTCAATAATTGAAAACATTACCAATGAAAAAAATTAAGACAATTTTAAGAAATACGTATTTTCAAGGGATATACCTTAAAATCGTCAATCAATTCAATAGCGAAGTGGTAAAACCGTACAAGTCAATTTTGACTATTGACCAGTTTTCAATGAATATCTCGGAATCTAAGAGAGATAGTAAAATTGTTGTTATAACCTTTTTTGTAGAGCCGATTGAGCGCTACAACAAATGTAATTACAAAAATTTCGCTATCTCCCTTAGATTCGGAAATATTCCTCAAAAACTCAACTGGGAGATGAGTCGACTTGAACCGTTTTACCATTTCGCTCTGAATTTTGTCTGTAATGCCATCGTCCTTGAGATATTTCTCAAATACTCAACAAATTCAATAATTTCCTCTCAATTTGACAACTTCCCCTCTTAAAAACGTGGATCGGTCGATCCACGAAAAAAAAAAATTGAAGAAATAATCCCACCATCACTCAAATTCCCCAGGTGTCATGATGGCAGTAGACAAGATCAAAGAGGAACTGAAGAACCTCTCGAAACCGGTGACGACCCCCGAAGAGATCGCCCAGGTCGCCACGATCTCCGCAAACGGAGACACAGCGATCGGCGCCCTAATCTCCTCCGCCATGAAGCGAGTGGGAAAAGACGGCGTGATAACCGTGAAGGACGGAAAGACCCTGCACGACGAGCTCGAAGTGATCGAGGGCATGAAGTTCGACCGCGGCTACATCTCCCCCTACTTCATCAACTCGACGAAAGGTGCCAAAGTGGAATTCCAGGACGCACTAGTCCTCTTCAGCGAGAAGAAGATCTCCTCGATTCAGAGCATCGTTCCAGCACTTGAGCTCGCCAACTCCATGAGAAAGCCCCTGGTCATCGTCGCCGAGGACATTGATGGGGAAGCCCTGACGACCTTGGTCTTCAACAGACTGAAGATTGGCCTGCAGATCGCAGCTGTCAAAGCTCCGGGCTTTGGGGATAACAGGAAGGCGACTCTTCAAGACATGGCCATTGCCACTGGGGGAATTGTCTTCGGGGACGAGGCCAATCTGGTTAAGATTGAGGACGTGACTGCCAGTGATCTCGGACAGGTGAGTTGGAAGATGGAATTTCTAACAATAATTTTGACCAATTGAAATGAAAAAAGTTTGGTTAATAATAATAATGATTTTTCAACACCTTTTTATAATTCCAATTAAAAACACCTTCCGAGCCCCAATTTTTCAATTCAGCACTCGAAATATTGGCAATTAAATTAAAAAAAAAATTTTTAATATTAGTTATTACTTTTTATGACCGCAAAATTGGCCCTTGGGAGCTGTTTTCAATTTGATTGGTTAATTTTTAATGGAGAATCGTGGGGAGTCGACTTAGCTCTTAGCTGACTTCGCGAAGAATATCTCTGAATCTGCGGGAGATAGCGAAATTTTTGTAATGACCTTTTTCATAGCTCTCAATGCGCTCCCCAAAAAAGGTAATGACAAAAATTTTTCCATCTGCCTCAGATTCCAAGATATTCATTGAAAACTGATCAACAGTCGAAATCGACTTATCACTCTTCTCCACTCCCAACATCATGAAGCTCTTCTCCATCTGATCCCCCAGGTCGGCGAGATAGTGATAACGAAAGAAGACACCCTCCTCCTGAAAGGCAAAGGCAACAAGCAGGACATCGACCAGCGAGCTGACCAGCTGCGCGACCAGATCGAGAACACCACCTCGGACTACGAGAAGGAGAAGCTCCAAGAGCGCCTGGCAAGACTATCAGCAGGAGTGGCAGTGCTGCGAGTTGGTGGTAGCAGCGAAGTCGAGGTGAACGAGAAGAAGGATCGAGTCCACGACGCCCTGAACGCCACGAGGGCAGCTGTTGAGGAGGGAATAGTCCCTGGAGGAGGCACTGCCCTCCTCAGGTGCACCCCAGCCCTGAAGAGCCTGAAGCCAGGGAACAGTGATCAAGCCACTGGCATTCAGATTGTCGAGAATGCCCTTCGCATGCCCTGCCAGCAGATCGCAGCTAATGCTGGGGTTGACGCCAGTATGGTTGTGGCTAGAGTCACTGATGGAAAATTGGGGTACGACGCCATGAACAACGAGTACGTCGACATGATCGAGGCAGGCATCATCGATCCCACGAAAGTCGTGAGGACTGCTCTCACTGATGCTGCTGGGGTTGCTTCACTGCTGACAACTGCTGAGGCTGTCATCACTGAAATTCCCAAGGAGGATCCACCTGCCATGGGCGGCATGGGTGGCATGGGAGGAATGGGCGGTATGGGAGGCATGGGCGGCATGGGAATGTAGAGGGCACAAGGTTAAGACTGAAGAACTGATTGTTTCACACTGTTTATCGAATCGCCAATTATTACGTGGAACGAGTATCTCTGGGAGTAGTGGGTTTGGAAGAAATTTGGGGGGATCTTGCCAGATAATGTCTCTTGATGCTTTTCGGTGGATTCAGCGGTTTAGGGGAGATTACGAGATTTAACAGCACTTTTTTTGGTTTCTTAGGTCGAAGGAAAAGTTTAATTGGATTGAATAAAGCGATATCTCGGGAACTAGTGGGTTTGGGAAGAGAATGGTGAGGAAGTTTTTGTGCAGAATTTCGAGAGCTACGGAAAAGGTATTATGACTTTTTGCGATAGAACCAGGAGTTTTAGAGATATTGCCAATTTTTTCAGAGGATTCTTTTCATGAGGCTTGAATTATCGTTGAAACAAATGGATTTAGAGGACAATACCGAGAGACATCTTTCGTAGAAAATTTCGTAATTTACGAGAAAAATATTTCTTCGGAAAATCCAGTAGTTTTGGAGATATTCTAACATTTCTCAGAGCATTCTTTCTTCTCCAGGGAGAAATTCATTGTTTTTCCTTCAATAAAACTCGAGATATCTCGTAAACTAGACGATTTGGAAGAAAATGTCATGAGATATTTTTTTAGCCCATTAAATTCCCCAGAAAAAATCCCTTCTGACATTTTTCTCTAAACCCCCTAGTGCTGGAGATATTGAGCATTTTTTTAAAGCGAAACAAAAATGAACTTTCTTTCAGACCTGATAATTCTTAATGTTTTTTTTTCTTTCTGAGGAATTGTTTAATGGGCTGATTCGATGGTTAGGGACCTTGGAGACATGTCTCCAAAAACGACACAGACATTCGACAAGTATCTTACATTAAGATTGACGATTTTTCCATCACTAAAAACCTTGTGCTCTAGGTGGTTGGGAAGGCATTTATCGGGAATTTATGGCTGCCATCATTGCCACTGTCATGTTGGCACTTGGTGTTACGTAACACTAATGAGGATAGAGTTCACTGAATTTAATGAGTTTAGATTTTCTGGGAGAGTAGAGTAGTGAATTGGTGAAACGAGATGAAAAACTGACCCAATGATTTTTTAATGTTTCAAAATCTGAGGGGATGGGAAAATTTTCGTGGGAATTTTTCTAGGAGAGGGGATTGAAAGCTACAGAAAAGTCATCACGAAACTTTTTGTGTCACCTCTAGATCCACCAAAAAAGTTTCACCAGTTCACTGAGGATTTATTTTCCATTGGATACTAATTTTTCCTCAGTTCTGACTAAAATTGCGAATTGTTCCAAATGCTGCATTGCGCAAATACCCTGTGCATTTAAAAAAATGAACAAAATACCTGTTATCTGAGTGTTCCTGTTGAAGGATGGAAGTGTAAAAATATCTTAAAATACCGATTTATCCATAGTACATGTTTTTTTAACAGTTAATTCTTTATTTTTCACTATTAGTCTAAATAAAAAATGTCGAAAATACATACAATTGTCCATTCAATCAATTTATTTCCTAAATTTTGAAATCATCCTCGTTTCACATCTGCACTGTTCAGGGATGTCAAGTTGATTGGGTCTGATGGTTTGGTAAGAGAATTCAGTGGTGAAGTGGTGAGAACATCCAAAAAAATACCACGTGTTTTTAATATTGCATTATTTCGATATCAGATGGCTGAAGGCAGACGTTGGGGACTATTTTTTTATGTAACGAATCAATTTATCGTTACGATTTTTTAATTATATCGATAATGAGTGTTTTTAGGCAAATTTTGGAAGACATTTTTTGTAAAGAATTTCCTCAGCTACAAAAATGGTTTTTCAATTTCTAAAGTCTGTTGATTTAAATCTTCATTGAATTATTTTATGAGAATTTAAATCCAGTTGTGAATTCAATATATCTTCTTCATTGTAGAATTATCTCGATAATGAGTGCATTTAAAAGAGAATGTCAATGGGCCCTTGTGTAGAATAATTCATCAGCTAGAAAAAACAAATCTCCTCATTTCCTCCTCAAATTACTCATTTCGAAGATGAATCCGCAATCAAGAAAAAACAAAAATCCGATCTGTCACGACTCCATGAAAAACACAATTTCCTAATGCTGAGTTATTTCGATGTCATTTTTTTTCTTGTAAAGGACTTAAGCTATAAAACATCTTCATATTCATTTAAAAAATTCTCACATCAGAGATAAATGTAGAATAGCAAAAAATGTCAAACCCGAACTTTCAAGAAAGATGTCTGAATTAGATTCAAAAAAAGAGCTTCAAAGTTGTTTTTTTTTCAGAGTTTCTTCAGCTCTCAAAAATCCCTCCACCCTCTTCTCTAAGATAAATGCCCAACCAAAAAGACCCAAAATCTTCCTACATCAATGATTCCCGTGTCACCTTTCTAAAAATAATATCAATATCAACAAAAAGAAAACCTTTCTCAACCAAACATTGACATCCCCTGAATGTCCATCTCATTCCACCACTTCTCCCTGAAGTCCCTCACCAAAAGTTCCCAGAGAGTTGTCCATCAGGTGGAGGTATCGAGTCCTTAGCAATAACATCAGTCACAAAACGCTTCAACAGTGTAATAGCAACATGCTGCTGTTTCAAGACGTCAACAGGTGCATTGGCATCGTCCGCACGTTGCGCCAGCAACGAGCAATAGTCCTCAGCGACAACCCTAAGCAGCTTCCTGAACTGTGTTGGATACCACTGCAGCATGGCATGTCCAGTGGACTCCAAGAAGACCTTGATGAGCCTGGGGTAGATTTCAATGGCGTCCTGACGTGGCTGAGCATTCAAAATAGTAGCCAACCACCTCCAGGCATTCGCCAATCCATGAGGATGCCTCGGAATGCTGCCTTTCGGCAGTTTCGTTATAATAATAGCAGCATAGAACCTCATGAATTTTTCCATCCTCTTCAGAAACGCCTCCTCGTGCTCTCTGACTCCATTCGAGTATGTGTAACCTCGACTACTGTAAAAATTCTCGTCACTCTGTCCCTGAAAACGAGGCATCACCACTGGGATAATGTAGGGACAGTGAATGTGGAGATACGAGAGAACTAGATCCCCAAAGTCTGGGTATTGAGACCACAGAGATACCACCACTGCTGCCAGTGCGTAGATTCTCCCGAATTTCTGCTCCGCAAAGTCTTTAACTTCATCCTGAAAAGTTATCATCGATAATGTAACATTTTTCAACATGAATGATGATTAAATATTGAGAAAAAACTGAAACTTGAGGGCAATCGAGCATTGCTGAATAAAAACAAGGGGCAATTGCATTTCTTATGAATGATGAGTATAGTTATTGTTGCTAATAAATTAGCTATTCTCTTCTTCGATTTTTTCATGTCGTAGTACTGTCATCAATTGAAATGTTATAGAAATTTTGCGTATTATTTCGTTCTGTCAAATAATTCTACATTCAGACCCTCTCAAGACTCGAATTCATTTTCAGTCCGGGTTTAATCAAGATTCAATCAAGATTGTTTCAGTAATTACGAAAAATCCGATTTTCTCTTTGAAATTGGAAAAGTAACAATTTTTTTAAATCTCTATGAAGAATTGAATTTTAATTAGCGTCAATGAATAGACCTTAGTAAAGCCTGTATTCATAAAAAAAACTCACAAAACTCGATTGATCCTTTTAAAAAAATGAAAAGACATTTAATAACCCTAACCCAAAGACCAGAAAATTTCAATCTCAATAAAAACCAGTGAATCCTCACCACAATGGTCTCAGCCACGCAATTCTTCACAAACGCCAGCTCGGCAGGTCCCTTCCCTTCGAAGTTCCTCCCAAACTTCCTAACAATCTCCTTCAAAGAAGAAAAATTTTGGGATATGCCCTTGACAAGAATATTGAGCTTCTTCTCGCAGTCCATCCTGTACCTCCTGTCGGGATCGACCTCCTCGAGCTGCCTGAAGGCCCCCCTGTACCTCTCCAGGTAGCTCTTGGAGTTCAAATACACCTGTATCCCCTTCACAGCGACGCTCTCCTCCAAGCCCCTGGGATTCCCCTCGGGCGCTCGTGGCGCCTCCACCGGTTCATTATTGGAACTCCCCTCGGTACTCTTCTCCAATTGTCTCCCATCCACCCCATCAGGCGCTGCACGAGGTACTCCATCAGGCGCCCCATGACCCCCACTAGCCGTATTTTGTGCCAGCATCTCCTGCTCCCTCCTCAAGCATTCATCGTTGATCCTGGTGACCTCAGCCCTGCAAGCCGTGAAAATCTCCTCCGCCTCACGCAGCACACTCTCCACATCATTCACCTCGTTTCTCGTCAATCCCCCAGTCTTTCCCCCCTCGATGATGCCATCAATCCTCGTGCTGAACTCCTTCAACTTGCTCGTGAAAGGCCCCACCACCTGCCCAATGAGATTCTTATTCTTGATGAGTGATGTTGCCAGTCGACCAATTTCCGTGTAGCTCTCAGTGAATTTTCCTCGGCAGGAGACTATCTTCTCCAGGCACTCCTCGTGTTCCTTGAGTCTCCTGTGCTCATCGGTCTCCCTCTTGAGCTTCTCCTGCCTCTCCTGGAGCCGCTGCGCCTGCAGCTGTGCCTCGTGGCGACGTTTGAGCTCGTCTTGCTGGGCAAAACGCCTCTCTTCTGCCTCTTGCTTCGCCTTCTCAGCCGCCATTTCGCGTTCTCTCTTGGCCGCCAGCTCCACCAGCATGACCTCCTTCTCCCGCTGGAGCCTCTCCTGGAAGGCCTCCATGTCCTTCTTTCGTCTGTTCACTGCCTTGAGGACCTCCTCGCGGCGCTGGAGCTCATTCTCGTAGAGGATTTTCTCGATTGAGAAGGTGGAGGGCTTTGGTTTTGCGCCTGGGGACTTTGAGGGCCTCGGGGGACTGATGTTCGCGGAGTTCTGATTGTTCTCGGAGGGGTTCTCCTGGGGGGAACTGCGCGGAGGGGACGAGTTGGGGCCCAGGGTGGTCCCGTCTACTGAGGGGGAGATTGACACGGCCTTCAGGAGGACTGACAGACGGAACTTGTCGAACGCCACGGGAACGTCCTCCATTTTTTCTGGGGAACAAGCGAATGCTCTTCATTTGAGGGTGATTTATTTTATGATAGAGCTATTTTTTGGAAAGCTGCGCGGGATTTAAAAGAGGTGACGATTTTCATAGAGAGATCTTTCTTTTTGATTTTGATTCGCTCTATAAAATAGGTCCTAAGGTATTTTTTTCATCCTCTTTCGACTGACAACTGTTTATCGAACGCGAAGAGTAATATTGTAATGATTGTCTCATGACTAGACACGGAAAAAATATCCTGAAACTGTTTCCAAGGGGAAAATTTCCGTAGAAAAAATGTAAAATTTAATTTCACATTATTTGTCTCATTATGAGAGACGAGGAAAAATTTTCATAGGAAAAATGACAAATTTGAAATGTATTTTTAGCTTCATCCATAATTATCGAAACATTGCATCTTTGGCGATTTGATTAGAGTGGTTATTAATTTCTCGAATTTCCTATTATCTTCAACACAAATGACATGTAATTGTTATGTTTGTTTGTTTTTCACTGTCGAGCAAATTTTTTCATCAAAACAGCTTTGTTGAAAAAGTGGTCCGCGTTAGTGTGAATTTAATTAAATTTAATACAATTAGGTTAACCTGAATGAAGATGAATGTAATTAATTTCCAGAAACATTTTTCCTAGCTGAAAACATTCTCGACATAAAAGATCTTTTCATAGTTTCCTCTAGAATCACTATATATCGAAGAGATTCTAATAATAAAATGCTATCTCCCTGCACTCTAAACGAGTTTTCGAAAAATATATTAGAATCCGAAGGATATTTCAACTAAATATTCATCAGAATTTTCGGCAGCTCTCGATTCACTCAGTAAAAAGATCCTCGCAAAAAACTGTCATCTCCCTTAGAATTTTCACAGAAATTGGATTCGTGAATTAAAATCGAATTTCGGAGCAGTTGTGGAAGTAAATAAACAGTAATTTAAAAAGTCTTACCTGTTTGTCTATCTCCAATAGATGAAGGATTGTTATCCATCAGGCACTTGTGATTTTCGTAATCAATCAAGGATGCAAGAACTTCTCTTTGAAGTTCTTCACTATTTTCAACAAAGACATAAACTGACTGTTGTGACTCGTTCCCCAACCTACACCGCAACACAACTAATTTAGAGGTTATGGGACTGATGGCTGAAAAGACACCAAGCCACCGCCATATGAAGTCGCGCCAGTATTGCCCCGTGGGAACACTTCAGTTGCGCGCGAGTGCATAAACATTTATGAAAACTAACGTCACCAGGGGTGATGCCCTTTCATTGTCATTTTTTCTGTCAGATTCGATATTCGTTTTTTCAATTAACTGTTTACAATAATTCTCATTGTGAAAAACTATTTAAACGACGGACTATTCAGAACTGTCAAAAGTATGTGGAAAAAGTGAAAACTGAAAAAGTTCTTTTTTTCAGATTTTCAAAGGGTCAGTTTTTCCGTTTTTCCAGGGCGAAAGTCGACTTCCGCCAAAATCGAATTTTTCAGCCGGGTGAACGTTGATTCCAACTATTTAAGCGACGGGCTGGTCAGAACTGTCAAAAGTATGGGGAAAAAGTGAAAACTGAAAAAGTTCTTTTTTTCAGATTTTCAAAGGGTCAGTTTTTCCGTTTTTCCAGGGCGAAAGTCGACTTCCGCCAAAATCGAATTTTTCAGCCGGGTGAACGTTGATTCCAACTATTTAAGCGACGGGCTGGTCAGAACTGTCAAAAGTATGGGGAAAAAGTGAAAACTGAAAAAGTTCTTTTTTTCAGATTTTCAAAGGGTCAGTTTTTCCGTTTTTCCAGGGCGAAAGTCGACTTCCGCCAAAATCGAATTTTTCAGCCGGGTGAACGTTGATTCCAACTATTTAAGCGACGGGCTGGTCAGAACTGTCAAAAGTATGGGGAAAAAGTGAAAACTGAAAAAGTTCTTTTTTTCAGATTTTCAAAGGGTCAGTTTTTCCGTTTTTCCAGGGCGAAAGTCGACTTCCGCCAAAATCGAATTTTTCAGCCGGGTGAACGTTGATTCCAACTATTTAAGCGACGGGCTGGTCAGAACTGTCAAAAGTATGGGGAAAAAGTGAAAACTGAAAAAGTTCTTTTTTTCAGATTTTCAAAGGGTCAGTTTTTCCGTTTTTCCAGGGCGAAAGTCGACTTCCGCCAAAATCGAATTTTTCAGCCGGGTGAACGTTGATTCCAACTATTTAAGCGACGGGCTGGTCAGAACTGTCAAAAGTATGGGGAAAAAGTGAAAACTGAAAAAGTTCTTTTTTTCAGATTTTCAAAGGGTCAGTTTTTCCGTTTTTCCAGGGCGAAAGTCGACTTCCGCCAAAATCGAATTTTTCAGCCGGGTGAACGTTGATTCCAACTATTTAAGCGACGGGCTGGTCAGAACTGTCAAAAGTATGGGGAAAAAGTGAAAACTGAAAAAGTTCTTTTTTTCAGATTTTCAAAGGGTCAGTTTTTCCGTTTTTCCAGGGCGAAAGTCGACTTCCGCCAAAATCGAATTTTTCAGCCGGGTGAACGTTGATTCCAACTATTTAAGCGACGGGCTGGTCAGAACTGTCAAAAGTATGGGGAAAAAGTGAAAACTGAAAAAGTTCTTTTTTTCAGATTTTCAAAGGGTCAGTTTTTCCGTTTTTCCAGGGCGAAAGTCGACTTCCGCCAAAATCGAATTTTTCAGCCGGGTGAACGTTGATTCCAACTATTTAAGCGACGGGCTGGTCAGAACTGTCAAAAGTATGGGGAAAAAGTGAAAACTGAAAAAGTTCTTTTTTTCAGATTTTCAAAGGGTCAGTTTTTCCGTTTTTCCAGGGCGAAAGTCGACTTCCGCCAAAATCGAATTTTTCAGCCGGGTGAACGTTGATTCCAACTATTTAAGCGACGGGCTGGTCAGAACTGTCAAAAGTATGGGGAAAAAGTGAAAACTGAAAAAGTTCTTTTTTTCAGATTTTCAAAGGGTCAGTTTTTCCGTTTTTCCAGGGCGAAAGTCGACTTCCGCCAAAATCGAATTTTTCAGCCGGGTGAACGTTGATTCCAACTATTTAAGCGACGGGCTGGTCAGAACTGTCAAAAGTATGGGGAAAAAGTGAAAACTGAAAAAGTTCTTTTTTTCAGATTTTCAAAGGGTCAGTTTTTCCGTTTTTCCAGGGCGAAAGTCGACTTCCGCCAAAATCGAATTTTTCAGCCGGGTGAACGTTGATTCCAACTATTTAAGCGACGGGCTGGTCAGAACTGTCAAAAGTATGGGGAAAAAGTGAAAACTGAAAAAGTTCTTTTTTTCAGATTTTCAAAGGGTCAGTTTTTCCGTTTTTCCAGGGCGAAAGTCGACTTCCGCCAAAATCGAATTTTTCAGCCGGGTGAACGTTGATTCCAACTATTTAAGCGACGGGCTATTCAGAACTCTCAAAAGTATGGGGAAAAAGTGAAAACTGAAAAAGTTCTTTTTTTCAGATTTTCAAACGGTCAAATTTTCCGTTTTTCCAGGGGGAAAGTCGACTTCCGCCAAAATCGAATTTTTCAGCCGGGTGAACGTTGATTCCAACTATTTAAGCGACGGGCTATTCAGAACTCTCAAAAGTATCCTATCGTAAAAAGAAAACAGGAAATCGATCTCGAAATATCTCGAAAATCTCAAGTAAGCGTAAGCGTAAGACTGAAACCGAAGCGCCACTATGTGAGGAGATGAGCAGGCGCGTGCGTAGCCCATTTAGATAAAGATGAAAGAAATGTTTAAAAAAATTTGTGCAAAGTACAAATAAATCAAGTGAACAATACCGCTCTGCTACTTGATCCTGTGGTTTCCACAGATTATCCGCTTTGAATTTTCTGCATCAGTTCCTCCAAAATTTCCAGTATGAATCATTCGCCGGAACAGGTGATGCCACGAATTGTTGACATTCGTGGCCTTGAAAAAATATTTTCATCACTTACCACCTGAGGACAAAAAAGGAAGAACCAAATACGTCAGAATAAAATTTATAATGTAGGGAAATCGTGGAGATATTGGAGAAAATTAAAAATTTCTTCAAAATTAATACCTGCTGCATTATCTGAAGTTGCTTTGCTCCCCAATCCGGCAATCCGTCTTCCGCGATCGACCCCTTCAGATCGCGATGTTGAAATTCACCACTATTTATTTCTTACAGATAACACAAGAAAGAAACCACGACTTGAAAACGTTTTAAATTAATTTTCACACAACACTATTCACTACTGACACAATAATTTTCATCGTCATCTGAATCTCAATTAAACTCCGAAGGTGAATTCTATTATTTATTATTTAGTACAGAGGGCACGGGTGGGAGTGTATCGACGGTCTCGCGTGATTTAATTTTATCTCGATTCATTGAACCCGATCATAACATGAATTTTAATATTTCGAACACTCTTTCGCATTCACTAAATTATTTTTCACTGATATTCACAAAACTTCACTGACACTCACGAAAAAAACTAATTATAAATTCACTTCAGAAAAAAATTACCAAAAACATTTCAAACTTATTTTCACACCTCTTGAATTTTTTCCGTGTTCCCACATTTCACTCGAATAATTTCTACTCGTATCTCAATATTAATTGCACAAATTCTTATGCCGATGTCTACAATTAATTGTTCAGAGCACACAGTACGAGTGCGACGAATGCCTATACCGGCTTGAGCAATTCAATTTAGACCTATTAAACGCGAGACTTCAATGAATTTCAATGTTTTTACACTTTTGCACCTTTCATAAAGCATTGCTCACTGTTATTAATCACCGACACTCACGAATTACCGGGATAAAACGAATGATTCACGCGATTTTACGGACCATGTCGATGATTTCGGCGGGGGACAGTGCACTGAACAAGATGGCGGCCTGAACTCCCCCTTCCAAGTCGCCAAGGGAGGAAAAACGCGGGAAAAGATTATTACGCCGGGGGAAGGGCTGTAGCGAGGATTTTTCTGCCTGCGGGGGTTGCAAAACTCCACAAATCATCTGGATACAACAATAATCCACGAATAATCACTGCGATTATTTTCATTCTCGTCCAATTGCTTCAACGAACGAAAAAATATTCCACACTTTTTTCACACTTTCTACTGTCTTTTTCCCGTTGATTCCATTCCCATTTTATTACGATCGAAGTCCAGTTAATTTAATTATTAAAATTCGGGGGAAGTGAGACACGTGAATTTGTTCCGGAAAAAAATTACTCGAGGGAGCGGACGTGCCCGTGCGGCGAGCGAGGATCGAATGACGGATGGGACAAGAGACAAAGGACCACTACGTTCGGTCTGAGGGGGCGGGGAGCAGTACCGCGCTGATTTTTCGCGCAGATGACGGTTGAAAATTTTTAACAAAGAGAGAAAAATCCTCCGCCGATTTTCTATGATTCGATTGCTCAAAGGAGATAAATGAATTGTATTTTATAAAACTCTTCAAAAAATTGTTTCAAAAAATAATTGAGATGGTCGATGAGGTGAGAGGAAATGGAAAAATTCGTGAGAGTTATGAACTGAATAAAAATGTATGTATTTCGGGTTAAGGAGAGACTACTGAGTTTTAAAAAGACTGACCTTCAAATCGACGAAAATGGAAATGTCTCGCGATGGAGAGCTTTCGTCGATTTTTGCCATTGATTGTTCTAAACAAAACGACCGCTGGAAAAAAGAATTGATAGAAGAATTTCAAAAAATCAGTGGAAAAATAATTCAAGATTTTTTCTGTTGAAGTAATAAATGATGAATAGAATAAAATGACTGGAAAATTAATTTCTAAAAAAATTGAAAATTCTGGATATGTCCAGGGCAATACAGAAAAAAGTATCAGTGAAGCAAGAAAGGATTTTCAATCGCTTTTTGTAAAAAAAAATATGACAATGAAAATAAAAAAATATTATATAAAATATAGAAAATCGAACTGCTCGTAGAATGCCCAAATACTTTCACTAAATCCCTAATCATCTCGAAAACGCGTCAGTCTAGAAGAAAATGTCAATTAATCTTTTTTGTACAGAATTAAATTCCCAACAAAAAACTTGTAGTGAGGTTTTTCCCTAGACCCACTCCTTAATGAGATAGTTACGCATTTGAAGAGATGACAACATTTCTCGTGTGTACCTATGAAATAAAAGAGCCTGTGAATCCCCTACTTTTACAAAAACTTTATTGTCTTCCTTTCCTCTTTATCTGGAAATTTCTCTTAAAGCTATGACATCATTTTTTGTTAATCTTGATAATCATTAAATCCAAACCATGGAATTAATTCGTTTATAACGAATGAGTATTGGATACAAGAATAACAAATACTTTGAGTTCAACGGAGTCTGAGGTATGAGTACAAAATGCATGAGTTATGTACATAAGCTTAATTAATTATGAAACTTAATGAATAATCATCACTTGTGAATGTCCACTTGACGAGAAGCCATTTTATCCACATTTAAAGCCCAAAATGACAACTTCATTAACCTCTTCTTATGATTCCGAAAGTTTCATTCGTATCATTTTTTCACTAATCCTACTATTAATTATTTAGTGATTTCTCTATAACAAATGGGTATTCGATACAAGAATAAATACTTTGGCTTCAACGGAGTTTGAATACAGCTGGCGTTCATGATCGAAGAATTATATGATGATGTAACATCTTTCTGAATTTTGAATTCAGAATAACGCGTTTTTCGTGTGGATGTAACGCTTATGTACATGAGAGGAAGTATTGTAGAAGGTTTACTCGCGAATTCTAGCCTTGAGGTCTCGACATTTAATGTCGAGAAGTTCTATTTTCTTCCCAAAGTGTCGTTCCATTTCGTTGCAGATAGCCATTGCCAGGGGGGAGTCGATGAGGTTTACGGCGACTCCTTTCTTTCCAAATCTGCCTGTTCTACCGATCCTGTGGAGGTACGTCTCGTGGTCTGCATTGGACTGCTGATCAACTGGGAGATCGTAATTAACCACCAGAGATACCTGATCCACGTCAATGCCTTGAGGGAATGCAATTGTGAAATTAGAATGGGTTCAAAATTTATCCAGAGTCAGAGTTAGAATTTACCTGGACGAAAAATTGAAGTTTTTTGCGTAAAAAATAATCTGAAGCTTATAGACGTCATCTGGGGTAGTAAAGCTATTACTGAAGTACATTTCAGATGACAATAATAATTTTTTAAATTGAATATTTCTTCAATTGAACAGTCGTTCATCCCATCACCATCGGTGACAAAATAAAAAATATGGGATGAATTGAATGGGGAATGAGTTGAATATTGATTTGGAAACGATTTTTTTAACGAAAAAACAGATCAGATTTTTGAGTTTTCACTAAAACCGTTGATTCATCTCAATAAATCGTGAATATTGTAGTTCCATGTTGTAAAGATCTCTGTGAGATTATTATTCATTCAATTATGGAAAATAGTAGTTCAACTATTCCTAGAACAGAATCAACATTCTTGAAATTTAGCTCATTTCAAGTTTTTTCCTCAAATTTTTTGTAACTAAACAATTGTTTCACGTCATCTACAGTATTAAATTCCTTTAGAGTATCTTTGTCGCATTAAAAACGGATGTAATTCTCCTGGACACATTTTTCAGTGAACTCTGGCTTAAATGTTCAGTCAACTGGGAAATCTACTTTACTGAAAGATCAATTTTTGTTCTGTTCTCTCCTAAAATAAAATCGACTCATCCTGTCCTGTCATTTGACCACTCAATCCATACTTGTAAGAAACAGCTGCGGTGATTACCTCGAGCTAACACATTAGTTGTCACCAGAACTGTGACGCAGCCCTCCCTGAAGAGATCAAGAACTCCGATTCGCTCCTCCACAGTCATCTCCCCAGATAATAAACCCACGGTGAATCCCTCATCGATCATTTTCTCAGCCAGCCACGTGGCAGTTCTCCTCGTGTGACAGAAAATGATGGCCTGGCCTGTGAGATTCGTATAAATAGTGGTTATGGCGTCGTACTTGGCCTCCATGTCCTGGCAGTTGACGTACAACTGCTTGATGTTGTCCAAACATTGTTCCTCCCTCTTGAGTCTGATGATCATGGGATCATCGACAATGATCTCAGCAAAGTCCATCACTTCTTTTTCGTAGGTCGCCGAGAAGAACATCACCTGACAGGTCTTGGGCAACATCTTGTGCATCCTGATGCACTGGTCCTGATGACCCTGTGTGGCAATCATCACGTCTGCCTCGTCGAGTACAAAAACATTGATTTTGTCGAGATTGAAGAATCGAAATTTGAGGGACCAGTCCAGGGCTTTGCCAGGGGTGCCGATGATTATGTGGTCGGTTATCTTCTCACCTCTTGCCACTGGAAAAGATGAATGCATTAAATTCAGTAGCAAAGTGGTAAAACGGTCCAAGTCAATTTTGACTATTGGCCAGTTTTCAATGAATATCTCGGAATCCAAGCCAGATAGCAAAATTTTTGTTATAACCTTTTTTGTAGAGCAGACTGAGTGCTACAACAAATGTAATTACGAAAATTTCGCTATCTGCCTTAGATTCGGAAATATTCCTCAAAAACTCAACTGAGAAATAAGTCGACTTGAACCCCTTTACCACTTCGCTACTGAATTAATTTTATTCCGTAATTCTGTCGTGAAATGATGAAACGTCACGAGTATTCGACGTTTTTAATACTTTAAAAAGTATCTCTGGCATTCTCCCATGCACCCAAATTTTTCTACCAACATTTTTCCCCATCCACTCACAATAAATTAAACAATTCTCTTACTCTGTTCTCCCCTCACAGCATACTTGATCTTGATCTCAGGACAATGCTTCGACATCTTGGCGGCTACCTCCCCAATCTGTATAGCCAACTCATAAGTAGGTGACAAACAGAGCACCTGGGGATAAGGTTTCGTCGTGTCGACCCTGCTCAGCATGGCCAGCGTGAAGGCAGCTGTTTTCCCAGTGCCTGACTGGGACTGGGCGATCATATTCCCTGGTGAATAAACATTTTTTTGTTCAACCATGCTTTCACCGAACGACACATTAAATATTCACAGTATTTACATATAAAAAAACAGGTACAGTAGAGGCTTCGTATAAGATACCTCTCTATAAGATACCTCGCGCTCCGAGCGCTCGAGGCCTTCTCCCACTCGTCACTTTTTTCCGTGAGCTTCTTATAAGATACCTATGGCCCCGGTCATTTATCAACGGGAAGAGAGTAGTTATAAGGTTCAAACGGTGTTAAGGGTCAAACGGGAGGGACGAACGAAGTGATCATAAGGGTCTAATGACCTTAAGGGAGGGTCATACCACTGTTTTCAAGTAATGGAAATATACATCGATTTTTTTTTCACTTTTTCCATCGAAAAATCGTAATTTTTCGTCTGTGATTATTCTCGAGTCCACCGACAATTCCCCAACATCAGCTGCCATTCTATCACGCGGGCGATACAAATTCAAAACATTAAACACATAAATTGATTAGTTATTCATATTCATTCAGTAAAAATGAAAATTTCATTGAATTCGGGCGCAACGAGCGAGGTATCTTATTTAAAACCCGCTGATCCTTATTTTTCTCCTCTCTATGAGCGCGCGTAGTGGGGGCACAGGGGTTCCCGGAATTCCACACTCCTACTGTCCCTAAGGTATCTTATGCGAAGTCTCTACTGTAAAGGAGAGTGGGATAAAATGGCCCCATTTGACTTTTTTTGTGATACCCATAACTCAGAAACAAATTCATTAATTGAGATCAGTCTAGGCTCATTCTGAAGGGGAAAAAGTGTAGTTTCCACGGAAAAAAAATGATTCCATTTTATTTAAAATTGCATGAACTGTTAATATTTTTGAAAAAATCAAAAGGGGCCGTTTTACCACACTCTCCCCTATATGAAAAAACTTAATGAAAAATGTTTTTCCTTCAAGTAAACTTTGGTGACGTAGTGACTCTTGAATTTAAACAGTATATTTTTTAATGATATTTCAAGATTGTAGTTGTTTTGTATCTTTCCAAAGCTCAGATTGCATTTAATATCATGTGTGCTTGAAAAGAAATTTAGTTTTCGAGATAGTCAGCATCGGTGTGAGAAAAAACCCTTTTATCATCAAATAAGTGGCATTTGTAATTACCTGGTGGATCAGCTAGCAAAGTTGGTAGGGCCGTTTCCTGGATCTTCGAGGGCTTCATGAATCCCATGTCGTAGATCCCCATCAGAAGCTTCGGCTGGAGTTTCAGCTCCTCGAACGACTTCACACTGTACAGGGGTGAGTTTGGGTTCCTCCGTTGAATTTCCACCTCTTGTTTAGACTCAACGAGAGTTTTGTGGAGGAGTTTCTTGAGGAGGGGCTCTTCTGCTGCTGTCGGGACCTTGTCAATCTCATCAGCAGCAACTCCAGGTTTGCAGCTCTTAATTGATAAGACGTTTACCTGACGGAAAAATTGAAGAACACTTGGCAATTGCTGAGAACAATATTATTGAAGAATTTCGTTACAATAATTGAGGAAATTAGAGGAAAAATCAGGAATTGAGAACTTTCTGTGAGGAAATTCTTGCCAAGAATTGTGTGCAATTGTGCAACAAATGTGGAAAATTGTGTGAGTGCTCAGGAACGCTGACACTGGAAATTCAAGACTTTGATCCAAACTCAGATTTTTGTAGCAAAAAAAAGACCATTTTTAGTCATCAATATCTTTTGACAAAATTAAATGATTTGAATTAATTGGATTTCGAGTTATTGATGATTGTAAACGGTTCATTCAGGCAGTAGAATTTTCCTGTACAATATGTGACCGGAAGAACAATAAAATGTTGGAAGAATTAAAATTCCAGTTTATGAATAGTTTTTTGAGATTTTTTTGTCAACTTCAGCTGAATAATAGTAGTGAGATGATGAATCTAGCGTTCAGAACGTTCGCAATGATCATTAGCTGCACATCAGGGTGAATAAGAACATTTGTAGAAAATTGATCCTTCTTAGTGGCGACTTCTTCCCGTGTTTTTTATTTAAATAAAAACATGAATAATGAGGGAATTCATCACTTCAAGTCCTGCCTTTGATAGCAAGAGTGATCAACAGGTGTTCATACAGAAGAATTGGAAAATTGCTGGAAACTGAGGAAAATTGGGGGAGAATGGGGAAAATTGAGTTTGTACATGTCTTCGGCAGACTTCTTGTTGATAACGAAGAGAATAGGGTGAGGCAAAATGGACAATTTCCATTTTTTTTCAATGTTCATAACTCAGGAATAAATTCATCCATTCAGCTCATTGTCAGTCTAGGCTCGCCAATTGAGGTGGTAAACGACTGTCTCGTCCAACAAAAATCGAATGGCGATCTCCAAATGACCCTGACTTGGAGGCAAACATGTTCGAGAACTTCCTTGTTAATAACAATTGAATAATAATGGAATTTATCACTTCAAGTGATGCATTTCAAGTGGCGAAAGTAATCAGATCTTGATTTAAAAAAATAACGAAAAAGTTGAGAAAAATGCAAGAATCAAGGGAAAATGACGAGAAATTAGTTTGTAAATAACTTCGAGGACTTGTTCGTCTGATAAAAATCGAGAATTATCTCCGAACGTTCTCATAATCAGGTTAAGTCGGCGTTACCTAAGGGAATAGACGGAATACTTACGCACGATGCCAATAGCTCCTCCTCATCGTCTCTACCCCAGTATTCTACGCCTCCTTTTTCCATTTTGATGATCTGCGAGTCGATTATTGAAGGTTCAATTATTAATCCTAATATCCTGTGTAAATAAAGACATGCAGCATCCAGCAGGAGAGCGATTATCCGCGCAGGGTTACCAAATACTTGGGGAGCCGAACCGCCAAAACGTGGCGCTGGTATAGCCCCAAAAAGGCTGATATCCTCGTATCAGATCCGATCAATTAGCCCCTCATGTATAGATATCCAAATTTTTATGAAAGATGAATAAAACAGTGTGTAGTATTGCGTTTCAGTCGCCTGTAAATTCTGTCCAAAGCAGGATTTTCGTTTAAACGAAAATCCTAATCTTCTCAATGCAATATCTCGCCGAAACAAGCCCACGCGATGTTGAAAAAACCGTTCGATCGACGATCGATAATTTAGCTACCTTTGATAATTGCCTTTGGAACCTCCATCGGAGAACCCCTCTCAGCAAATTCAAAAACTACCACGTGTCCAAGTAGAATACGAAATTAAATTGTAATTAAGAATATTTAAGTTATTATTAAGATAGAAGGAATCAGTGAAAGGCAATATAGATTGTTCGTACAATGAGAATTCCACAGGTTTAAAATGACAGTGAATTATAAAATTATCAATACAAATTCACTAAATTTACGTACACGCCGAATTTGTTCGCATACGGTACCAATTCCTTTCACCTTTCATTCAATTCCTTACAAAAAAATAAGAGAGATAATTAAATTCTACTCAATTGATTTCACAAGACCAATACAATTGAAGAAAATGTCATGAAATCCTGGCGTTGAGAATGTATCGACCATCAATCAGTAAATAGTCCGTCTTCAGGACAATCAGTCAAACCAATACATTTAGACTTTACTATTTGAAAAAACATTTAACTATTCGAAAAAAGTGAAATGTATATTTATTTGGTGGCAAAAAAGGAGGGGTTAGATGGAACTCAGTGAGAAATTCAGTATATTCGACGATCTATGAGTTTATTCCGATGATTCAAGCGTGTCTACGTCACTAAACACTCGGCCAAAAATCGAATTATTTTGTGGCAAGACCCTTGATCATAAATTAAAAATGATATTCCTTACAACAAGCGCTCATGCAATTGAGGAAGATGCAAGATTGCGTCAAGAACGCAAAGAAACTTTTAAACTGCCACAATCCTACAAATCTTTCTACTAAATTTTTTTTTCCCTCAGTGAAGGAGGGTTAATAGACTAATAATACTCCAAGTTTGGTGTCGGTAGCACTTTGCGAAATGTCTCATAAGCATGTATTACTGAGAAGACCCTAGGGGCCTTCAAGGATTACATAAGCGTAAAGAGGGAGTCCAGGATTTCTGACATCAAGTGTTATCCATATACACGGAGAGAAATTTTCTAGAAAAATTCTGGTGTGAGTACTGGAAAAAATTACAATCCACCGGCTTTGAAAAATTTTAGTGCTGTTAAGGTAAAATTTCTTGGTATTTCTGGTAAAAATTCTGGGGATTTCTGTGAAATTTTCACGTTTTTCCCAATGAAAGTTCTAGTGCCGGCACTGGAATTTTTTTCTGCCCGTCACTTTGCGCCTCTTTTCCCGTGCTGGCACTAGAATTTTTCTAAAAAATTCCTCTCCGTGTAGGGAATATAGCGTCATCGGGGGGAGAGGGGTCAAAATTCGCCCAAAATTTGCTTATGTAATACTTGAACGACCCTCCAGCAAGCCTTTACAGATCGAGATACGCGGCAGCGTATCGTAATGAATTATACGTCAATTTGCTGAAAGTATCCGAAACTGCTATTAGGAGACCTTACATAAAAAAAATACCCGCAAATCCGTAGTGACTATAGAATGGAAAGACCCATTGGCGTCACATGTTAGCGATAATTCCCGAGAAAACCTGGGGCATTTACTGTTTTATGTCTGGAGACGTTATCCAGAGTCGGAGTATAAGTTTCGAGACACTGTAATTATCTCCACGCGGAATATGTGGAAATTATCAATAGAAGATTTATCCTTCACTCTTCTTTGTCTTTGATCTTGGACATTAGGACGACGCTTTTTTCTTTACACTTACCAAAGCTCGTCTCTGAGTTTTCACTGCTAAAGAGGATTGAAGTGATGTTTTAAGCGGAAAACAAAGACAATTAGTCGTAAATTTCAGATATATTTCTCAATTCAGAAATTTTATTGGAATTTCACCGGACTTGTTTAACACAGTATTTTTATATAAATGCAGAAGTATCAAAAAATGCCGCCAACTGGCCACCAGAACGAAGAGCTCTGAATGCGCGGGTTCGAATCTCCTCGTGACCACAATTTTAGCGACGAAAAATTAATTCAAAATTGCAAAAAATATCTGGAGGAATCTGTAGGTCAGTGATAAATAAGATAGAGAATAGTATTTCATACCAATTGGAATTTATTAATTTTTCTCATCCATTCAAAGGTAACAAATGTTGAAATTACGAATAATAGTTAATTTTTTACCACTAATGTGCTACTTGGTAGCAATATTTCTCATCAACTTCACAAAAAAACATATTTAAGCATAAATCATATGTGGGTCGACTGTGTGACCCAAATTATGACATGAAAAAACGCGACTTCATTTCACATCCCTGATTTAAATGCCAAATTTTTACTCAGAAAATATGTTGAATGCGCAAAAAAGTTCAGCTAACACAATCTATTTGAAATTTAAATATTTTCAAATTCTTCACACTCACTATTCATTCCCCTTTCAATTGATTTATTTCTCGATGAAAATTATCTTTCACCGCTGCAATTCTATAATGAGCAACGCAACCTCGTAACACGATATCCACTTAAAAATCCTAAAACATTTTAAAATTAGAATCAGCTTTTTCAACTCAATTATCTCGTTTAAATGAGATTTACCTCATCATCGGATACCTGTCACTGAATAATTAATGATTTCTGGTATCAAATGTTTGAAAAGAGGGTAAAACCTCCGAGGTTTATACATGAGCAAAACGCAACACAATCCACAAATAAATTTCCAACTTTTACAACAAGCTTTGGCACATGAATTTTAAAGTATGGGATAATAAAATTCGCATATTTAATACCTTACTGTAATTTTAAAATCACCGAATTAACTATGCAATGCGCATTAACCGTGGAACTTATATTTATTAGATTTCTTATCGCGACATGATTTTCTTAAGTCCTTTTTAACGAGCTGAAGATCTTTATCTTTGCAAGAGAATTATTTGTGATTTTGTGAATTTATTACTCGAATAAGCAAGTATTGTGCTCTACTTTGTAAAATCGTACGCACATACTCCAGTTGAGTGTAAGAGCGGTAGAAAACTTGTAAATACTCCCAAAAAAGTTATTTATCATTGATAATTTTTACATGAATTCTACCTTTGATATCTACCTTTCAATTTTTTTTCAAACACTAGTCACTTGATTGACTAGCAAGCTTCTATCAGTGGCAACGCTGTACATTCAAAACTACTGACACAAGACACCATTTCAGGGCACCCAGAGACGATTTCCGCGAGAAGTCGGGAAGTTCCCACTTCGCGTTAAATCGCGATGTTAACATCATTGTGGGAAGCGCTAGTTAAGTTGGAGTTGAAGTTTTTTTTTGTCGACGCATAAGCAGAAGGTCCCGGGATCAAACCCCGGTCTGGACTATCCATTTTTTTCAGTAAAATTTTCCGGTTATTCATATTGAGAATAATCCCGGTTCCCCTCCTATAATAATTTCCTACGACGTCACAAAGATGTGGAACGATATGTAAATTCCCTTCTTCAACGTAGTTATTATCAATAACACTAGATTGTCGATTGAGCGAAACCCCACCTGAATGTTTTTATTTCTATTGATGGTAGTATCCAATATATTTTCAAGCCTACAATCACGAATCACACGTCATGATAAATAAATTGGCAACAAGAAGTTGGAGAAATTCCAGGTAATAAAAAAAAGTGTAAAAAAAGAACTTATTTTTTGATCCTTCTTGTTTTGGTCTATTCTCTATCATCAGGGACTTCCTCTGCAAACAAAACAGAGCCATGATTCTCTTCTCTTTTGAATTCCAGTGAGGGAGACCGGGGCATCGACAATGACCCACCAAAGTTGAAGGATAAACTTTACTCTCATTTTTTAACTATCACCGTCAATCATCGCTGCTAGGCAACACGATTAACCAGTTCTAAATGGTTAATTTTATGATGAAAAATATCCACTATTTTTTCATCGTCGTCTAATCCAAATGAGGCTTTATCAACGATTATTAACACGTTTCTCAATATCAGAGGTGTTTTCAATGTTTGAAACGACTTGTCATCTAATGTATACAGTGACGATCTTTTTTCATTTGCGAACTACTTGAGTGAAAAATAAATTGCTCCTCAATACTCAATGGATATCGAAGCATTCATACAGTGAATATTGAAGCAGTTTTTATCTATTTGTCGATTCAAGAAATTATCAATTTTACAATTTATAAATTTATCACTCTTGAAGGTGAATGAAACGATGTTCGTTTTATTAATCACAAAATAACGAGCTTATAATTATCAGCACTATCTGAATTATATTGACGTAATTACTAGACAACAAAAATTCGCGGCTTTAGTCATGTTCAAAAGTGCAGAAATCGCCAAATGTTCAACCAAGATCAATTTCTTTGCCCGCGATATTTATCACTTTTACTTGCTGAAAAACAATAAGTTGATGTTAACTTCCAATAATCAACAATGTTGCGGATGAAAAAAATAAGAAATTATCGTGCGTTAAAGTATGAAAAATTTATTGTCGAGAATTAAGTATTTTAAAGTTATTGTTCCAGATGAATTCAGAATGAAACACAAAAAAGTTCATTAATGCAATCGGAACGATCCGATGCATTTATTTATACAACTGCATTCATCCAAATGATGGGATTCCGAACTTTGGAGTTGTATTCGTCGATCGTCAATGGTCGACCTTTCTCGAATTGTTATTGTGATTGTTTTTCGTCACCAGGTCAGTGTACCAAAACCATTTGTCCTGAGGCGGATGTATTTCGTTTCATCCCCACCATTCAACATTCCTCAATCTAAAATTTTCCGTATTACACACAGGTGTATACACTGAATCAGAGCAAGGTAACAATTATCCGACGTTTAACCGACGTTTGCCGAGAAGACAGAGAGTAACGTACAAACGTAATGATTGCTTTTGGAAATAATAACAATAATAATTTTTATACTTTGAATGTCGCGGTGTAGCACGTACCAGCGCCAAATGGATCTGCCGTTGATCGTGATCGTCAACTGTGACCTCCGGATGAGATGACAAGTAAACAATAAAATTTTTATAATTTTTGCAATTGAGGTGAGGCTTGAATGGAAATGGATTCCTCTATGTATATGGCAGATTCTCCCAATTATCTTTCCGACTTTTCGGGTCAAATTTTGGTTTCATCTGCCAAATTTTGGAGAGAAACCGCAAATTTGAATTTTTCCACCATTTCATATTAGAAAAAAATATCATATATATGTTTCTTTCGAAAAATTCTCATTTAAAAAAAAAATGGTGATTTTATTGTCCCATTGATTCTTCACCCTTAAAATCGAGTTTTCTCTCAAAATATGCGTTTTTCGGCCTTCCACCCCTTCAAATTTAAATTGATTTTGACTTTTGGTCAGTTTATGATTAATATCTCGGAACCTAAGAGAGATAGCAAAGCTTTCCTCAGGACCTTTTTTATAACCCTCAATTGGCTCTACAAAAAAGGTCATAACAAAAATTTTTCTATTTCTTATAGATTCCGAGATATTTGTCAAAAACTGGCCGATAGTCAAAATCAACTTGACCCGGTTTCCCGCGTCGCTGCTGACTTATTCGAAAGAACATTGTAGAAATGGTTAAATTTGAGGTTTCTCCGCTGTCGATAAACTTACGAGGCTAAATATTTAGGATAATACTCTCTTTAATATGTGGAACCAAGAGTGAATCCAAAATTTGGCGGCTGAATCCAAAATTTGACCCGGAAAGCCGGGACGATAATTAGGACAATCTGCCTATATTTGAATGCACCCAAAAAACAAACATCAATATTAAAATCGGCATTATCGGCAGTGGTTCAATTTGGGGGTATAATATATTCGTCAGTATTATGATGTTTATGTGGGTATTATATAAACAACTGGGAAGGTGAATCAATGTACGTAATATGGTTCAAAAAATGTATATATTTATGCGGTGAGAATCGAATGCATGAATAATTTATCCATTTTAATCTGGAATTCCTGTTAATAACACTGAAAAACGTGGGGAGTCTATTTGTATGAGTGCATGAATTCTGAAAAATTGATGGAAATTTATACGATTTACTGTTATCAATATACAGAAGGAAAAATTGAGATATCACAAAATGAGTGATAAAAGAATTTCATGAGTGAAAAACGTCGTATCCATTTTGATTCCTACTACTTATTATCTACCGTTCAATTCTAATAATAGAAAATCGTGAAAATTCAAATTTTACTGAAAATTTATTGAAATTTAAATTTTTTTCTAATTTTTCTCAGTAAAAGAAAATTTCTGCGGATTCATAGTGAGAATAATCCCGGTTCTCTTACCTCATTCAAATCCCATCCAATCATTTCCTACGACGTCACAAAGATGTGGAACGCTATATAAATTTCCTTCTTTAATGTAATGAAATTTCAAATTTTTATCAATTCTCATCCAACACTTTTGGAATCAAATGAATTTTCCTATAAATTCAATTAAAATTCAAATGTCCACGTATGAAAAAATTCAACAGAAAACCTTGCGAATTCGCTAGAAATTTCTATTGGAATTCTATATAAATTCTGTGGGGTTTCTATAGGATTTCTATTGGAATTCTATTGAAAAATTCTATTTCGCTCGGATTTTGCGACGCAAAACAAAACGAAAGCGGAAAAGACTTAGAAAATTTGTGCCCAATAATTCAGATAGAAAAAATTTAAAAGAAAAATTCAAACAGAAATTCGAAATCCATTGACTTTTTTTATTGGATATCCAATAGAATCAGCGCAAAAAACAAATAGGATTCTTCACTAAAATTCCAATAGAAATTGCATAGAAACCCCAATAGAGTTTTCTAGCGAATTCGCTAGGTTTCCACTGAATTTTTCATGCGTGTCATATTGTTTTCCTTCTCTTCATTGCACATTCTTTCTTCACGCACCACTATTTGGAGAGATACCTTCACTCTCACTCTCCGAAAGCCATAAAAAACCGCTTACCCGTCAACAAACTAGAACTGACATTAACCAAGATAGAAGAGTCAAGAATGCAAATTTCAAAGAATCATGGATTGTCGTTCATTTGATGGGTCGAGGAGAAGGAACATCTTGAATCATCGTTAAAATCAACACCAATAACCGTTCGTTCGTCCAAGCAATGGGTAGAAGTGGCGGGAGGGTAGAGTCAGTTGGAAACGGATAAGAAATCGCTTGTGAGGCGAGTTTCGTACACAAGGTTGCAATAGGTGGTGGGTACCAGTCAGGAAATTCAAGCCCAAGTCTTCCGAGGGCAATTGAGTTGAGTTTACTTCAGTACTGTCAGTGGTCCACTAGACGTTGCAACGAACAAGAGGTCTTGTCAGGGGTGTGCTAACATTAGTTATTATTACTCAACTCTTTGAATGAAACGTAAGTATTTCCACATTTTATCACTTAAGGATGTACTACACCCTTTCGGCCAAAATTCATGTTTTTTTCACTATTTGTTTTTGCGTTTTATCATTATTGACTGACTCATGAAGTTTCATGGTAGTGCAATCATTTCTCTGCATTTTTTTTTAAGTTTTGTGAATTTCCGAAAAGTTTTAGAAACAACGCAGGAAAATGATTGCACGATCATGGAATTTCGTGGGTCGTTAAGTAATGATAAATCGCAAAAACGGTATATTTTTTTACGTCAATCCGATGCACAATTTACTAGAAAAATTTAAAAAACGTGACTTTTGGCGAAAAGAATGTAACACATCCTTAAGGTCGATTTTCCAAATTAACAAAGACTTATTTGCCACTCGAGTGGGGACGCCCTGAAACTTGAAGGTCCTTGGTCGCTGAAGGAACCCGTCAATTGACTTTTGATACATGATAAGGACATGAAACAATAATAATGATATGATAGCAATCTTGTAACTTGGGGATAAAATATTTATTGATAAATTTTCCTCTATATTTCCTCTATATTTCCTCTAATTTTCAACTAGCGATTTTGTTGGCCCAAACAAGAATTGTTTGACAACGCGTTTGTTTTTCTCTCAGTGTACGGGCATTCTCTCCAAGTCAATAAACTGAAGCATATTCTCTGAGTCAATAAGGTTGAGATATATATATTTTTTTAACTTCGCTATCTCCCCTAGATTCAGAAATATTCCTTAAAAACTCAACTGGGACATAAGTCGACTTGAACCCTTTCACCACTTCGCTACTGAATTTGTCTTTTCTCAGACGTTGGAAAGAGTAATTCAGAAAGAAATCAATTGTCTCGTGTTCTATTCGATACTAAAAGATCATTATTAAAATAAAAACTAAAAAAATTGTGTTTTAAACTGAAATACGGAGCAAAATCGGTCGAATTCAATGTGTTTCTCACCTTCTTTGTTCGTCCATCACTTATCACAACTCATTCGACGGGTCCATTCAACCACCAAAGACTCAAGTCTCAGACAATATTCTTACAATTCTCCGTTGATTTTTACTCCGATGTTTGTTGTGATTTTTTTTTCCTCATAAAGACTATAATTTCCTGTTTTTCTTAATGTAAATTACTCCATTCAAGCAATCACGTCTGATTCCTGTATTCTTCAAATCACACACTATTTGATCTGATCGATAGTCGAAGGATAATTGCCATAAGAGTCGTTAGGAAAAAACTGCGATTGTTCGTAATTGCTCTACATCGATTGACACCTATAGCTCCATTCTACGTTAAGTGTTCATTTGATTCATTTCCTTGTAGCATTGATTAACCTATTTCTGTTGTTACTCAGAATGTAATTGACCTTTTCCTTTTGTTTGATAAATCGTCAAGTGAAATCATATGAAGTGGCTCCGCATCAGTGATTATTAACTAATACTGCGAGGGGGCTAGACGTGATGTATGAAGCGAATGCAAAATAATCCCACGTGCTGGGAATTTTTTCCCATCGTTCTTGCTTCGTTTTTTAATTAACCCATTCCTCATTATAAATTCTATTAAATGCACAAGTATAATTGTAGTTTATCGATATGGAAAGTCCATTATGTATCACCGTTGTCAATTTGTCATTGATCCCCCTTCAAAAAGAAGTAAGACACGAATCAATTATTTCTGATGTTGAAGAACTGTCACGGCCAGACAGTCGGAAAATCCGTGGTTTAGTCATTAATCGCAAAAAGCGATGTTTATGAAGAATGATGACCGTGATGTTAGAAAATTGGAATGAATCCATAAGTCATGCTAATTATCTGGAATGAAATTTCCGTATATCCTCCTTCATATCAAAGTTCATTGGAAAATTAGAATAACTATTGTTCACTTTGACAAAACTTCCTAATAGATTGAAATCATGGGCATAAATTGAAAAATACAACGAAAGTGAGACATTTTTCTTGTGCAGATATTTCACACACTCAAAGTGTTCCCCTTCAAGGCTTTTTCTTTCATTTAGAACATATTCTTTACATATCGATATCATCTATTAGTGTTTCAGGGGTGACCACAGTGAATTTTGAAATTTCTCGATAGAAAGTCACGTGAATAAATCGTATGGAAATTTTCTATACGAATTATTTCAATACATAAATTTTTACGTAAATTTTGGTTTTCAGTCAGTATTATCTCAATTAAATTTCGCAAAATATTAATATTTTTTCAAACATTTCCCGCTTATAAATACATAATAAAACTTGTTTGCAAAACGGCGGATTATTTTTTATGAGGTGTCAAAAAAATTCTTGATTTTTTCACATCTGATGAAAAAAAATTGAGACTTTAATCTTTGATTACAATCGAAATGTTGCTTTTCACATAAGACACTGGGTTAAATCCTGATTTTTAAACATTTCTTCTTTGGAAAATCACAACGATAATTAAATTGAAAAAAAAATTAGAATTTTGAATCCAATCGAGTTTTCTGCAATTTTTTTGCAGTTTTCAAATTTCTTTGAATTTACCGTAAGGGTAGAGCTACCTTAATACTATGCTGCGTGAATATCCATAAGACACCAGAGCTCACAGGCCGTTACTAATACCATGTTTCACTGCGAATAAGCACGAGTTATAGTGATTGGATGAGAATCGTTACGAGGAATTGGTTACGATCATCAATACGTTTTGCAATATCTTTCCGCAGTTATCATGTGTCAACTCAATTCCCTTGTGTAATTCTCTTATTCGAATGACGGACAATCAAGTGAAAATAATTGCGCTGAAATTTTTTATGGAAAGAACGGATTTGTCGTTTTCTCAAGATTTTCTTTTCATTTCGAAAGGTGCGTCCAATGAAAATGATTCTTCCATCAGCATTCGAAGCTGATTCATCAAAATCTACCACCTACACGGATAGAAATGTTCAGTAAAAATTACGGAACTCACAATTCGCTCACCGATTACGAAATCCACTCAGAAAATTTGAGTGACGGTATCGTAATTTCTCACAGGAGATTCAGATAAAAATGACGGAGCGCTCTGGAAAAATTCCGCGACAGTTCCATAAAATTTCCCCCAACCACAATTCGCTCCGCAATTGAATATTTCTCTCCGTGTATTTGTTCACGTGGAAAAAGCGGAGGAAAAAAAGTTAATGAAGCGTCAACGTGCAAGAACAACTCGTCAAGATATTCATAATCATGACATATCATCGAGAAGATGAATTATTAATTTTTTCAAATAATTTCCAGCCAAAAAGCGTGCATTTTTCATCTCCCTTGACCAATGTAATACATTTCAACTAACTGCAAGTGTAAAGAATCTCTTCAGAATCCATTAAAAAAATTACAATCACAGATGCTAATGGCACATGCGTATCACAACTGACGGTCACTCGAGCGAGCCTCAAGGTGGATCACATTGAGAATGTGGGAAGTGTAAACAGTTGATGTTGTCCGGTGCACATATGCATTTACTGGAGTAGTGTCTATGCAAGTATGCGGTAGTCCACACCGATTACCATATCATAATCATATGAACGTTAAAAAATGTACAAGTGGTGTATAAAAATTATCAAAATCGCAATGACATTAGCAGCGGCGAAAAATTGGCTATTTTTATCTCGACAGGAATGCATTTTGATAATTCTATTAATAGCCGTCAACAACAGTCTCCTTCACTCATTTTCCTGTGAGTGAGTCATTTAATTTAGGTTTTAATGGGCCTTATTAGGAGCTCTCTGAATAAATCCATTATTTCATTCAAAAACATGATCTCTTTTCGATGGTTCTCACAGCAAGAAAATTCTTGTTCTTGAATTAATGATATTTCTGCACTGAGAAAAAAAATTACTTTTGCCAAGTAAATTTGCCAACTACAAGAAAATCCACACATTTCAAATCAGTAGCGAAGCGGTAAACCGGGTTAAGTCGACTTAGCCCTTCGCTGAGTTTTCGAGGAATATCTCCGAATTCAAGAGAAATAGCGAAATTTTCATTAAAACCTTTTTTGTAGAGCGAACTGAGAGCTACAAAAAAGGTTATTACAAAAAATTTCTATGTTCCTTAGGTTCCGAGATATTCATTAAAAACTGACCAATAGTCTAAATCGACTTAAACCGGTTTACCGCTTCGCTACTGAAATGCAAATATTTGTATGCATTTACTTGTGGCAAGTAAATTTACTTGGCAGAAGTAATTTTTTTTCTCAGTGTGTGTCCAACTCACTCATTCTCCTGTGTGGCCATTGATCTCCTTTCCCGCGATCACTCGTCCTCGAAAACGCATGAATTCATTTTTCCCGAAGAATGTGAAATAAAGGAATGATCTTATCCGCAAATGATCAGGTTTTCGTCATTATCCCACTGCATGTATTGTGGACGACGGATAATAGCTATAATTTCCTCTGAGTAAGATCCATTATTGGATATAAAGGAAATAATCACAAATGATCATCATCGTTTTGCGGAAATACTGATGTGAAATTGAGATAGAGATAAACATTGTAAATGGTAAATTGTTTCGAAACAACTTGTGATGTGTGAACATGTTGCTCGACTTTCTTTTGTCCGGTGCTACCATTGAAGGACGAGCACTCGTTCCTCGAAATTCAAGTATACGGGAAACGCCCAGGGTATCCAATAATGCGATGAAATGATCTTGTTTGCCTTGATTTACGCGTCTGCTTATTTCTTTGTCCTTCAGGGAGAATCATGTAGCTTCGTCAAATCTCGTGCAGAAATTGAGGTTGGTGGGAAATAGTATCATTTCAATGGTGAGAAAATGCGAAAGATTAGCGGTCGAATGTAGTGAATACTATTAGAAATAGGTTGCAATTTCGTATAGAGTTCGGCAGGCGGTCATTTTGGCGGTTGCAAAACACAAAACCCGTGTTACTACCCATCGGCTATTTTTTCCTTCGGCTATTTTTTCGTAGCAAAGACTACTCACTCCACACTGAGAGAAAAATCTGAAGTCCGATTTACAATAAGAAAATAGTTGAGGCATTTTGGTGAACGATACGATTTTTTTTTGTATGCGGCACATAACATTATAGTCACAAGCGTAATTTTTGCAAATCAAAATGCAGTTAAACTAACCAAAGTTCAAAAGTAACCATGACAAATCTATCGTGAGGGGAACTATAAAATAGTTGCAATGACTACATTCCACTGTAGTAATTACTTCTCCGGCCATAGTTACCGTAACCCATGAAAAATTGTTGAGGACTTTTTGACTATAATTCGATGGTGATGGAATATAGTCAGAAGAATTATATTTTTCTCTCAGTGCACAATTGAATGACATCAGGATTTCGAAATGAATTTCCATGTTAATGGAAAATGGTCCTGTGAACATGGGAAGTTTCTCTAAAATTAATGGTTGAAATTAGCGATTGCCTCTTCATGCGGTCATAAACTTAAGACGCGTAACCCTAGATTGGTCACACTATGAGGGAAACCCGCCGCGGGTCGTTTTTTGAAGTGTCTAAAAAATTATAGTAGTTTTCAGAACAACATATTTCCCAAAATAGGAATCCTAAAGAAAATAAATTATTTCGGACAGATGGATTTTTTTTTCTCTTTAACAATTTACATATTATTTTTTGAAAAATTTCAAAACTCACACAGGAAATGCTACTGCACGGAGCGGAAATTTTTGCACGGAAAGAGGTAAATTGATGATTTTTGGACATGATTTTTTGGATAATTTTTCCTTATTTTTGGCTACGTAATTATTGAACGTTGGGTTTTTCGGATATACATTCTCCAACCGTATATTATTCTGAGTGAATCGTTTACTAATTAAGTTATTCCTTTTCATTATTTTTAGGCAATTAAATTTGGGCCAAAAATCGAATAGTACAAAATGCCAGGAGTAGTCGATTGGTACAATGACATACACAATAAAACTGGTATGTAGAGAAATAATATTTTCATAAATGGAGAAAGATGATATTGATTAATTTACAAATTTTTATTTTTAGATCCAAGAACTGCCGATTGGTTTCTGGTCACAGGTCCTGGCCCCCTCGTGATGATAGTCGTTTCGTATGTTTACTTCAGTACCTATGCCGGGCCCAGATACATGCGGGACAAGAAGCCATACTCCTTGAAAAATGTTCTAATCGTTTATAATTTTCTACAAGTCGTACTGAGTATAGTGTTAGTTCACGAAGGACTTGTCAGTGGATGGTGGAATGATTATAGCTTTGGCTGTCAGCCGGTCGATCGATCTTATAATCCCAAGGCGTTGCGGGTATGAAATATTTTGAAGTCTAGTTCATTTTAAAAGATTACAACTCTACCACTCACAAGTTTCCCATGAGTTTCGCCAATTTCTTGTGGCGAAACTGAAGGGTCAGAAATCAGGCTCAGACATAAGATTTTGGCAGTATAAGTAGAGATGGGCGATGTTTTAAAAAACATCGATTATTGAAAAATCGATGTTTTTTCTCATTACGCAAGAAAAAAATTTTTTTTATAATTTTTTTCTTCTCATTTTTTTTTGAAAAATATATCTTCAAAAAATACAACCCGAGGAACTTATGTTTCAATGATAAGTACTGCTGGACAGTTAAATTTTGAATCTCGAAACAGGATTTTTGTTTATTAATTGAAAAAAATATATTGACTATTTTCGGACGTTAGCTACAATAATTGTTAAAAATTTAAATTAAAAAAAAAAGAGACAATTGAACTTACCATTTATAACGCGCATACTCTAGAAAATAATTACTTCTGATTGCGATTTATTATTATTTTTTCATTCTCAATCAATCAACATTATTTTATTCGATAAAAAAACGAAAAAATTTCTTAGTTCGTTCAAAAACATCGATGTTCGGAAAAAAGAATCGAAAATCGATTAATCGGCCGGTGAAAACATCGATGTTTGGGCATGAAAAATCGATGTTTCCGATAAATTGACAAGCGCATCCCTGTGCGTGCTGTTTTACGTAGGAATGTCCATTTTATATCCGCTTTCGTCATAATGAAGTTCATTTCAAATTCATTCCTCAATTTCAAACCTGAATAATAGATAAGTGTACGTACCGCGTGCGCTCGTCTGTTTCTGTTATAAGACGTTACTCTTCCTTAATTCTGAAATATTGACGAAAATCCACGGAACAAATTTGAAAAAAATAGCCGCAGGGCTGAAACCCAATTTATTATTACAGATGGCACGTGCAGTATGGCTGTACTACATCTGCAAGTTGATTGAACTGAGTGACACTGTATTCTTCGTCCTCCGCAAGAAGAATCGTCAATTATCCTTCCTCCACATCTGGCACCACGGAATAATGATAGCGTCGTCGTGGATAGCCATTCGATTTTTCCCAGGTGGCCAATGCACCCTTCTAGGTCTCATCAACTCCTTCATCCACATAATAATGTACGGATACTACATGCTCTCAGCCTTCGGCCCACACATGGAAAAATATCTCTGGTGGAAAAAGTACTTAACACGCCTGCAACTCATACAATTCTCTATAATCTTCATTCATAACTTCCACCATCTCTTCTTAGACTGCAGTTTCCCTAAAGTTTTGTCTGTCCTATTGACGATAAACTCCCTTTTTTTCATTTATTTATTTGGCTCATTCTACGTGAAAAATTACTTCACACCAGAAAAACAAGTTGAAGCAGGACACACAAAAACAAAGAGAAAATTGATAATTGAAAAATCGGAATGACCGATTGAGGAAAAATACAATCGATCTCTCATTTCCATCGATCTACCTCACATAATCGAACAATCGGTCACTTACCGACGGATTCAGACCGATCTATCCAGTACCATATGTTCAGCCAGAATCAGAAACGTTTCGTCAAATCCACGTGTAGGTTGGCATGTTACAAAAAAGAAACAACTTCAATCGATTATGGATCAATCGGTAATGGGAAAATCTACTTTGATGGCAATCTCGTGGATAGGTCATCGACCGATATCGATCAGTCTCTTTGTTTTCACCTTGAAACATGCATAATGATCACAGTGCATTAAATAATTACCGGCCGATGGAACATCGGCACCATTTTTTACTAATGTCTAGTATTTCAAAAATGTCAGCATTTTATCGATATATTCTGCTCTTCTTTGCCCCTAAAATCTGAACAAAATGAACGCCACAAACTCACGATTTCAGTCGAATCATAAATACAAATTCTAGGATGAGAGATTGGACAAAAAAAATTAGCTACTAATCGACATTGTTTTCGGCATTCGGAGATCGCCGATCGAAAATATCGCAATGAAAAGCGACAATTTTCAAAAGGCGATCTGTCTAATGATTGTGTTAATCTTATTGAAAAATGATATTTCTGGAAGTTTGCGTAACAAAATTGTAATAACAGGCACTGAAGAATTTCCGAGGTGTTGACCCTGCGTGGCACTCACGTTGCTTCGTCGGAAATTCAGAAAATTTTTCAATTGACGAATTTGACGTCATTCTTTTAAGCACATTGCCTGTTGGTAGATCGGTTGACAATATGCATTACAAACGCGTATAAATGGAATTCTTCTTTTTCACGATAAAATTAACGATTCAACTACAGAGGTGTTAACAAACTTACCATCATTATCGTAATGTTCATTAATAATTTAGTATATATCCTAACAAAAATGTGACTTGTTGTTATGCAACATGAAAATTTTCAGCTGTATTTGTTGAAAGAAATTTGAAAGAAAAAAAAATAAAGAGATTGAAAGAAACCATGCGGGCGAATATTATGCAATTATTATTGAAGATTATCTGTAAAATAAAGAAATGTTAATTGTAGCTGAGTAAATCTACTGAATCATGGTGCGTCGCATATTCACTGCCGTGGTCAATCGTCGTAAGGTCAGGACTGTGGGACCCGAGCGGCCTTCATTTCCGGCTATTTTAAATAGCCACGAACCTCATCTTCACCTCCTCGTAACTATTCCTCATCCTCTCTTTCTCCTTAAATTTTTACTCCCTCAATTGATGATTTTTAGTGTTAATTGTGTATGACTGACAGTCGTGTACACTTGTAAAAAATAAAGAGAACATTGCCAGTAAAATTATTGTGCCGGTATGATAAACAAGCAGGGGACAGCGAACATATGACAGCGCGCCACGTGACAGTGAGCATGTCACTGAGTGATGTCTTATTTTTTTTCGCCATCAATACAATGACGGCGGGCTTCCGAATGGTCTGAAATATTACAAAAGTTTATAGCTTCACAGCACTAACCAACAGCGAAAATTTCAGGCGGTTACTGCCATCTCCATGGGTGCTGTCAAAATTTCAATGTTTGGAATACTTCGTATGAGCGGGTATACATATTTTCTGTCCAAATTTCAAGTTGATATCTCGATTTTTGCACAGGCTTTTGCACAAGTTCACGAAGTTTTTTTATGAAAAAATGGAAAAACGGGAATGTCTCGAAAACTTTATACGAACGAGTATGTTTTCGTTGATTTAGATAGAAGTCATCGAAACGAATATTTTGAAAACAAAAAAATCGAAAGCGGTCCACTAGTTTTGAAAATATTTGCGGAAAACGATTTGAAAACGAATAGCTTTTTCTCCACAATTATTATGTCTATCGGGCTGAAATTTTGTACAGAGTTAGTCTTTATTAAGACCCATAATCTGACAAAAATTCAGATTTTTAGGAATTACTTTAGCCACTTAATTATTTAATTTTCTCAAATGGTCGCCAAATTTCGTATTTTTACGTTTCAGACCATTCTACATCATTTCCAATCGAAATTAGAGAATGTGGAAATCGAGGGATTGCAATGCTTCCATTCGGAAACAAGAATATGAGGAAGAACGACGAAAAATTTCTGTGCCATCATATTTCTAATCCGTCATTGCGCTTGAACTATCGGGTATAGATATAGTCTGACGCAAAGCCCCCGAATACGCTATTTTATGATAATGTCTGTATGTATGCATTTGTGGAATCTTGCATGTGTGATAATTTGTTTATTTTCCTTCATGGGAATTTTGAGAGATGGGAAAATTAGAGGACCCAGTGACACTGACTAGCCCGAGGGTCACGAGGGTCCCTGGCAGTCAGGATCCAATCCACCCTATCAGTGCCTGATCAATTTTTCAGGATCATCATTTATAAATTAGCTAATATTCAATGAAAACAAGATTCGGAACTGCCTTGAAATCGAATTTTTATTCAGTCGTGCGTGTCTCCAATGAACGGATTAGTTTTTGAATTTTAACTATCAACAAGAAATTGTGAATAATGAAATTAAATAGCAAATGTCAGCAATAACCGACGTTGAACGAGTTTTGATAGAACCTTTGACAGAAAGTGGAAAATTAAATTTGAAAAATAGATAATATAATTTGAAAAATAGATTTCAGAGAAGTTCCGTGAATTCTAGATTGGACCTTGGGGTTCTGCGTAATTGTAGTATATATTATAGTCAAAATTAACTAAACAAAATTGAAGAGTATAGTCCTCTCGAGATGGTCTTAGAAAGCCCTTCTGATCTAGAAAATCTAGAAAATCGCGAAAATGTATAAAATCTGAAATCTCACCGTTACCCCTCTCGGTAACCTGTACGAATTTGGGTCTACTTTGTCATCCATGACTCATGCACAGTTTACTCACCGAGGATCGTAGCAACACTGACGTGTGAGTTCCTTCACTATCACTGTGAAACTGCGACGAATGTACTCTGTATACCCCAGTGACAATGCCGAAAGGAAGAATTCCGTCGCGGATTATTCGAAATTTGGGACTTATGTAGGCATTTAAGGTACTCTGATCTAGATGGAAGCCATCAAGTGGAGTATTTTCAAAAAAGAAATTCAGTAGCAGCGCGGTAAACAGGTTTAAGTCGATCTAGACTATTGGCCATTTTTTAGGGAATATCTCGGAAGCTAAGGGAGATAGCAAATTTTTTGTAATAACCTTTCTTATAGAGCAAATTGAGAGCTACAAAAATGATTATAATGGCTATTTGGCTATTTCGCTTGGATTCAAAGATATTCCTCGAAAACTCAGCGATGAGCTGAGGCGAGTTAAATCGGTTTACCGCTTCGCTAATTCAGGCTCAGTGTACCTTCAGAGGAGATCGCGGTGAAATTTGAATTTGTAATTTATCTAGATAGTATGTACTCGGATATTGTTCATATTATAACAGATTAGGGTGTACAGCCTGGGAGAAAAAATCTAAATAAGTAAGAAGTGGGAGAAAAAAATATAAGAAAGAAACATGAGAACCTTTACTATGTAATATAGTAATTATTGCTGTCCATAAGATCTATTACGATTAAGGAGTTTACCATGCCACCTACACTGTTGGAAATTTCTTGAAATTTCAGACACTGCGTCATCTGAATTTTCGATGATGTGGGGTTGAATTCAATTTCTAATGAAAGCGTTCACTAAATTTCTCATTCATCTTAAAAATTCAAGAAAATTGGGTTTTTCGAGTTAAATAATCATTGATTTTTCAATGAAAGCTTGAATTTCCAAGCTCATCGTGAAAATTGAACATCACATATAATTCAATTTTCAAGAAATTAAATATTCAAGAAATTAACTGATTCGTCAGTGAAGAAATGTACAGAAATTCCATGTAACATTGTTGTTGTTAAAAATTTCAAACTTTTTCACTTCAAATTTCAAGAGCAATGTCCTAACGGTGTAGTATTCATTACGATGTTCCATGATACCATTACCATGCCCGTAGTAATACGTACAAACCTTTGGTAACGTTTTCTATGTACGGATTCCGACATAGCAATATTTACTATTTTATTTTCTCCGTGTAAACAAGGGGACGCCGGAAAAATAGGGGTTTCACTATTCGAATAACTTGCATATAATGGCCATGTTCGCACTCACTCTATCAATAATGAATGCCCCTTACGGTTGAAGTAATAGCGGCTCGGATAACAATCGTTACGATATCAATTGACATGTTTAAACCATTGAAACAATGTAAGCATGACTTCGCTCTAGATCGGGAAGTTAGAAAATAAAATTTGAAATTTGCAAATGAGTAAGAAGTCAAGGTAAAGGAATTTACACTCACACAGAATATTATTCAATTAGAAGCCCGTTCAAATATAAACCAGATGCAAACCTTCCTCCTTGTTTAAATTATTACACCGGACGCTAGTCAGTCCGGTGCTAGTTAAACCCGAGCTCCCTGTGTTGTCGATGACTTCGATTTTTTTTCCTTTATTTTTTCTTTCCGAATACTCAGGTAATTCCAACGGGCACACACACATGAACACAGCCAGATAATTATAATACAATGGTTGTACTTTTTTAACGAAGGTAAAAACTTCTATCAGTCCGATTCGGTGCTCCGCTGTGGATGGGTGGGTCGGTGGGCCTTCAGTTTTCTTTCCCTCAACATTCAACAATATTTATTTACCATTAACCCACGCATCAATGAATAGACTAGTATGAAAAAATAGAACCCATGTGAAGAAATAGAAGATAAAAAATCATAATTTTTTTTTCTATAATTTATATCCGATAGTGAGTTCTAACAGAGTGTTTGATTCAGTGAGAACAACATGGCGACAATTATCAAATCTTTAATAAGATTGTATCACTACATCAATGATGAAGTTTCGGGTAAGTTTGAAATTCCCAAGAAGTAAGGACTTCTCAACCAAATGCTGGGGATTTTCCATTGCGTAGATCCCAGAACGAAAGACTGGTTCCTGATAACGACACCCTGGCCTGGGCTCGCTATTCTCGGATTTTACCTATATTTTGTGTTCACCCTCGGGCCAAGACTTATGGCCAACAGAAAACCATTCAACTTAGACAGAATATTACATGTGTACAATGTCGTGCAGATTTTTGCTAGCGCCTACCTCGTCTACCGGGTAAAATCAAAATTTTCTCACAATTGATTACCACGATAATTATTTTGAAATTGTAAAAAGTGAATGGGCTTTTATTTTCTTCTCTTCCAGGCTTTAACGTTAGCATGGCTGAAAAAATACAGTTTTGTTTGTGAACCCGTCGATTACTCGGACAATCCGGACGCAATAGCGGTACGATGAATTGATTATCATCTATAATTCAATCATCATAATTTTGAATAATAGACGAATCATGTCAACAAGTTTTCTGATGCATTGTAACATCATTTTTTAACTTGTTAATTTATTATTCCAGATAGCAGCATCAGTATGGTTATACTTCCTGTTAAAAATAGTAGATCTACTCGATACAGTGTTCTTTGTTCTTAGAAAGAAACAAAATCAAGTGTCATTCCTTCACGTTTATCATCACACGGGTATGGTAATGGGTGCCTGGGGTGGTGTCAAGTATCTACCAGGCGGCCATGTCACATTCTTAGGTCAATATCATTTATAATTGCCTTTTGCATTATTTAAACAATGCACATCAATTGGCGAAGCGGACTACATTGATTTATAATTTGCTTTCAGGTTTGATAAATTCCTTTGTCCATGTAATCATGTACAGTCATTATTTGGCAACATCGTTGAAGCTTGGCAAGCCATGGTGGAAGAAATACATAACGCAAATGCAACTAGTACAATTTTTTCTCATTCTACTGCATTTTTCACAATTGATATGGGCCGATGATTGTGGCTTTCCACTGTGGCCAGCTGCCATATTCATACCCCAGAATCTCTTCATGATTGTTTTGTTCGGTGATTTTTACTACAAGACTTATATCAAGAAGCCTGAAAATGTTGGGCAGAATGGGATCAGCAAGGAAATTGCAAATGGTAAAACGAAGAGCCAATAAACATCATCACTCGATGGTGATATAGAACTGTAAATTAGGTTTACATATTAATTATCATTTAATTCATCATCTCAATTCTAAATTTTCAATTGGTTTGTATTGTGAATTATCGGAAACTCAATTTTTTGACAATTTCATACCATCAACTGCTCATGATACACTACGTCAAACGCATAATACATAGAATCGAAACAAATTACTATAAATAAACGAATAATCTATTTCTGAGGCGTTTTGTCAAATTATTTCCTATCCCGAATGAGGAGAAAAAATAAAAATGACAACAATCATGGAAAATATTTTGGCGCGTTGGTGGCCTAAAATACCGACATTCGTCCAACTGTCGGCAATCCAGTACTAAACGGAGAGAGAAAATCGTCGAGGACATGTTGATAAGGAAGGAATTGATTGGGCATACAGATCACGGAAAAATCCGAAATTAAATTTGAGCGATTACAAAGCTTCCGCTCGGAAGCAAAAAGAAGAATAATAACGCAAAAAGTAACGGTCACGTGCCCTCCGTTGGGTGGGCTCGAACCTCTGCTTGTTTATTATTTGAACTTTAAGGGTAATCGGACGAGGAGCCCAGCAAGACCGGTAAATATCCCCAGCAAGACCGGCAAATATCCGGAAATTTACCGGTAAATTGTTGGCTAGGTAGGATATTCAAAAAATGTAGCCAATTTTACGAAGATTTTTTCACACATTATTGAATTCGCGCGAAGCGCTGCCTTATGGCCGGAATGATAAAAAATGATGTTTTGTCACTCAATCCGTGACGCGTTGACCCACGGACGCGAAGCGTCAATCACCGCTCCCGGACTAAATGACAAAAAATACTGTTCGATACATGGCCGTGAGGAACTTTTCTGCCTCATATGATTGCAGAACTCGCCTTCGGCTCATCCTGTAACGTCATTCGCCAGAATAGCTATGTTCGTCACAAGGCCGAAAAAACTTTTTCATCACGCTGTGACGAAAAGTGAACTTTTCGGCACGCTCCGCGTGCCTAAAAGTCCAATTTCCGCCACATTGTGATGAAAAATATTGTTCGTAACTCGTGAAAAAATGTTTTTTAGCACTCGTTACGAAATATACTATTCTGACGAGTGTGAGGATTACGCACGCACGAAAAAATTTAAGAGAAAACCCTAGCGAATCCGCTAGAAAATTCTATCGCATTTCTATTGCACTTTCCATTAGCTTTTGGACGATCCTAATGAAATGTTCAATAGAAAATATTCAATCTACCCCTACACTGAGAGAAAAATATAATTCTTCTGACTATATTCCATCACCATCGAATTATAGTCAAAAAGTCCTCAACAATTTTTCATGGGTTACGGTAAATATGGCCGGAGAAGTAATTACTACAATGGAATGTAGTCATTGCAACTATTTTATAGTTCTCCTCACGATAGATTTGTCGTGGTTACTTTGGTTAGTCTAACTGTATTTTGATTTGCAAAAATTACGCTTGTGAAGTTACTATAATGTTATGTGCCGGAAACAAAAAAAAATTGTATCGTTCACCATGATATAAACAGACGGAGGTCTCGAACGCAAGGATTTGTAAGTCGCGCGAGAATAATTTTAATTTAATTTGCGGATATAACCGACCTCCGTCTGTTTATATCAACCAAAATGCCTCAACTATTTTCTTATTGTAAATCGAACTTCAGATTTTTCTCTCAGTGCACATACTTACTGCGGAAGTTGTTCAATTTTCAAATTAATCTAATGCCGTTGGACTTCCTGCGACATTCATTCTCATTGAAAACTTTAATGAAAACGCCATATTGTATGTCATGACTTTTAATTAATAAACTGTCAGCCCCATTAATTAATTAATAACGTGTTTACTCTTCCAACTCTACGTAACAACGTTATTATGATGAATACACGGGCACAAGCTGATTTCCAAATGGCCATTAAGTTCGGTAAGGCAAGATGTTTCATACCCCGTGTGCAAGGTCTAAAGAAATTTTCGGACGAATTATGACACATTCAGGGACCTTCGTTTTGAGGGAACGTGAAAAATTTGGGCTCTTTCTAATTCCCGCCGAACCGAAGGGAAACATTTCTTCGCTCACTCAAGACTACTTGAAAATGGTAATGAATATTTACAGATTTCTAATAAAATCAACGAATCAGGGAAACCTCGACATTTAACTTGAATCAATTAACTCAATTTCTTTTTCACGTAAGAGAATATGTAATACTAATTTTGCAATGTTATCAACAATTCCAAATTGGGTCATTGAAAGTGCATAGACTGAAAAATTGCTTACGGCTAACGAAGGTCCTTTTGCTTCGGCTGTGAGCGCCGCGCCGCACTTTTTCCGATTTTTAAAGCCTCAGAAAAATTGACATCTCACTTTGAAGTGTCGAGCCCCTCACGTACGGGCTCGGTATGTCATGCCGACCCATGCGAACGCGCACGGCTCTTTTCAAAATTGAATATTTCCGAAACTATTGCAGATAATACAATCGGACTGATACAATTGGGAAGGTGAACACTGCAGCTTCAATTATTTATTTTATTTATAATTTTTCATTCATCAGAAAATATGGGATGCGAAGAGTATTGAGCGTGTAGTGGACTTGGTATCAAGAAGGCCCCGTACGTGAGGGGCTAGAAGCCCTGACAATGAAAATATCCGCCAAAAATATAAGTAGTTAGATTTTCAGAATTTTATTCCGAAATTCCGGGCCATCTACCATGTATTAGGCGATTTTTGAGAGAAACATGGCAACTTTGAGCTTGAATATATAATTAAGGGTCACACGGAAATTAATAGAATGATATGAAAATATGAATTGTATACTATAGGAGCAGGTGATGTGCAAAATGACCATTTGAAATATACTATACTATATTGAAGCTATACTATATTGATATGAAAGCAATTTCCCACTTGTTTTTGCAAATTTCGTTGTGATCAAAACAGAAATTGACTTATAAAGTCCAAAAAATTGGATCCTTACTAGTGATGCCGCAAGACAAGAATTACGTACTTCGTGTCTTGTCTTATAATTTTAGGGTTTTTCTCCTGTCTTGCGTTCTGTTGTGCACCTCGACAATTTTATTTTTCGATTCCGTGAGATTAATAAATTGAGTTTTCCTCATTTGCCTCGTATGGCTCGTGATTAGTTGACAATTTGTGCATCCAGAAATTTAGAGAACTCAGTAAAATTCAAGAGAAAATTGTCCCGCTGAATGTTGAACTCTTCCTTGATTCTAATGGGCATTCTAATGAAAAAATTTCTCTTCAAATTGTCAGGTATCAATTACTGAGTCATCCTCGACGATACTAACCAATTGTCCCACTTCTTGAATATTTAAACATCGATCCATCCTTGAATATTCGTATACTATAGTCCAGCAGGTTTTACTTGGCCACCACAAATGAGCCCAAATTCTTGTGCCGTTAGTTACTCCAACTCGTCCCCTCTCTTAAAAAGAATGAATAAAAAAATTGCCCTCCGGCAAAGTACAGATTTCGATTTCGGTCATTCGGTGATGGTACAGCATCCAGTTCACCTTCTTGACCCATTTTTCATTTCACCAAGTTTCTTCGTGAGCCTCAGCTTTATCAACATTTCCACTTATTGTTCTACCCACGCAGCTTGACCAAATGGGCTCTGTAATTAATAGTTTCAATTTGTAACGGAAACATACAAATCATTGCGGGAAAAAAATTAACGGACAATTATAAGGAAAACTACTGAACGGTGTCCTGTGAAAAATCACTCACATTTTTTTCTTGATTTCAAATAAAAATTCTCAAAGTACAATTTTTCGGATGATTTTTTTCTTTACTTCAAGCTTTTGATCTCGTCATTTTCAAGGGAAATTACATCAAAGTTTAGTTGTGGAGAAGATTTCGACCGAATTTTTAACTTGCATTTTAGTTTTTGGCCTCTGCGGTCTAATCAAATCAAAGTTTAGTAGGATTTAATTTTCTGTAAGTAATATTCCACTTGCAATAAGTCCGCACGTTTTAATAACAATTTAATTAGTAGCCTTTCTCGGATATTAACGGTCTTTTCACCAATACTTAGTTAAAAGGATACACTAAAGTGGACCACAAATAGAGAAATAATAATATTAATAATTATATTAATTGATAATATTGCTTCTTCAAGAATATATTTCTTTACTACTTTCGTTGAACTATTGTAATATGATGTCTGGAAGTTTCATTCAGAAATTCTCAAGGATAGTTTCCAGCTGTGAATATTCTAACGCTTGATCAACGCTGAAGTTAAACTGACAGACAGGGGCACTCTCGCGTAAAATAGATTAGTCCCGTAAGATAAAAACGGAAGGCTTAGATTTTCAATTAGCCCTCAATTATGAATTCATTTTCCACGTGTCTAACTCTTTCCTCTTACCTGTGTCTGACAGGTAGATACTGTGGCGAAAAATTTTGAATCTTGCAATACTTAATTCAGTAGCGAAGTGGTCAAAAGGTTTAAGTCAATTTAGTCTTCATCGTACGGAAAAGTGAGGCTAACGATAGATTTTATCTTTCTCAACGTAATTTTCCGCAAAAGAAGAGTGAAATTAGCGCATTTTTTATGGAAAAATCACGAAAAGACGGATAAATTCTCCGGTATTCTCAGCAAATTTTAATGCCGCACTGTTCAGGAATTTCTACTTTATTTCTCTCACGATTTTTCTCTCCGCGCAGAGTCCGTCATGTGAACCATATGAGCACATCGAATTTCCGTTGACACTAAGATTTTATGAATCAGTCTATTGCTTTCTACAAAAAATTTCGAGAAAACGACCTTGAGCGACCGAAGCAGAAATAAATTTACTGGAGAAGATAAAGCCGCTATAAAATAAGTATCTGGCCAATGAAGAAGTGAGGGCCAAGCGATTCGCTTGTAGAATAAACACGGCTGGCGATATACCTGCCGCTGAGCATGAATTCATCAGTTTTAAAGGTGTAAATTCTCCTATAATATTCTCAGCTGTCTGAAGATCTGAAGTGTAGAGAATTTGACGTGAGGTCGGATTACAAGAGAGAAGATATGCGGGGAAAAAGGGGATACCGTTTTAGAAATGCCAAGTCGTAGAAACTGCTCTTTTCCCATAAATCGCAATTGCTCTTCCTGTTGGTCATTACACCTCAAATGGAGGCACAATAGTATTAACTACTGACCGACATGCATATAGACAGGCTCGTCGTAAAATGCCCAACGTCAGACGCGGTAAAACGTTTAGAAAATAGAACGAAGTAAAATAGACTTCAGAGGACGATGAATTTCATTCTTCCCCTTCCCCCCGAGAATGGATGGTGTAATGTGAGACTGAAAAATCAATTCCAATCTTTGTCTTCAGAAAGTACGAGTAGCTAATGTTGGGGGTTTATATAATAGACGAAAACCGAATCCTCAACTAGCATGTCCATGTGATTTTGTCTTTTTGGATTTGAATTTCTAATATTGAGTTCGATTCAGGTGAAATTTGACGAGGCGTTTCGTTGAAACAGTAAACCTTATTCTCATTACAGCTATCTGCTCAATGATGTCAAAAGAATGAGCTTACAACAGTTACGTGGTAGCTGTGGGAGTTTTTTAAGATTTAACTGGTAACAGCTGATTTTGAATTTTTAATGTTGTGAAGTCGTAGGAATAAATGATAAAATTTCAGATTTCACAAAAAATTCCAAATTTTTAAGCAGCATTGAGAGAAGAATTTCTCAACTTATTAGAATTTCCTACGAACAAATCAATATTTAGTGTTAAAAACCGCTGAATTTCCAATTAATTAAAAATTCAGTATTATTCTTACCGAAAATTTACATTTGCAGTTCTCACTGATTTTCCCATGAGATTTTGAATTTTCAATGACGAAATTCCGTGAAATTTCAGTGGAACTAAAATGTGATAAAAATTCCCTGAAAGTGTATCGGAAATTAACAGTCAAAAAATTTTTAAGTGTACAAAAAAATCAAGTTATGATGAACTTACAAAAATTCATAACTGTAAGACTAAATATCTGCATGAGACGATAAATTTTCTCATTCCCGTAGAAACTAGAATACTGCTCATGACGACGATTAGAGATTGTCTTAGATAGAAGTTACATTTTCTATTCCAAAACCTATTTTCCTACTTATGTGATCGGTTGAACGACGTTACATCGAAGAAAACACTGGGCTCATTTGTCTAATTGGAGAAGAAAAAAGAACAGAGGGTTCTCATTTTGCCCCGGTCTCCCCTACACCAGACCCTTCATTGTCAATTTTGATAGTTATCGATCTAAAAATTGTCCACTAATATTGTAGCTATTGGAAAAAGTGCTGTCCCTACCTACGCAATAGCCGGTAACCCGCCTATACTACTTGTTATTCTCCACGTTATCGCACATCCTCATCGTCACATTATGTGATCCTTCACGGACGTCAACCGTGGGGAAAAATTGATAATGCTAGAAGAATTAAAAAGACCAACAAGCGTCAAATCGGTGAGTAAGTTCTAAACAAACTGCACAGCAAAGACGAATGTCTGAATTTCCCACATCTTTTGCAGACATTTTTCAGCCGGGAAAAAAGACCGAATAAAATGATACCGTGTCTTAATTTCAGAGGAACGGGTGCCCGAACATCTCAATTCATGTTTGAAATTCAAACAAATTAACAAATTACAAATTTTCATTTACAAATTTACAAATTTAAACAACAATTACAAATTTACAAATTTTCATTTTATTCATATGTTTTTTAGTGTCTGAAAAATGTCTGCAAAAGGTGTGCGAAATTCAGACATTTGTGTCTGTGGCCGTTGAAAAAACGGAGCTGATTTAAAAGTAAAATCATTCCCCAGAGAATTATCAATTCAACAATAGTTGACGTAGTATCTAATTGATCAGCGATTGGAGATGATAGTTTCAATTAATTCAGGATTAAAGATAGGAGGAAGTAATTTCAATGAAACTGATAATTTCGTTTGCCGGGGATAGAATTATCCGCAATTTATATTCCCTAATGGACACACCTTTGTAAATTGCCGTCATCAATGGTATTCTGGTAATTATTAGCAACAGCGTGATATGTATAGCCTGATCTGGTAAATTGCTGTATCATCCTCAACTCTAAGACGGATTGTGAGTCAAGGAATTCGATCCGTGAAACGATTTGTAGTGGACCTGAATGATTTTCGATCGGTACCGTTAGTTGAAGAAAGAAAATTCTTTTTAAATGCTGCGCGCAGTAATTGGAGAACAGGTTCACCATTATTCCTATTATGAAACAACAAGAAAAGTCAATAATTTGAATTTTCCAATTTGTTTATTTTTATATTAATTAAGGGGAGACTACTATGAGTTTTAAATGTAGCGGGCTATTGGAATGAGATTTCTCATACATTGAAAATCGATTATATATATCTAAAAACGAATAACTAGTTGTTAAACTAGAAAAACTAATTGCTTATTGTTCGTTTACCCCGCAAACGCTTAAAGTGTTGAAAAAAACTCCAGGGCCTAGAAATATTGAGCTACAGAAGTTTTTTTTTTACAAAATTTTTGGAAAAAAATATGTACAATGACAATTACGAATTAGTTTTTTGAAATGTCACTCTTATAGAGCTAATTTTTTCAAAATAACCCGAAAAACATTTTTGAAAGAATCGAAAATATATTTTTAATATTTTAAGGATAATTTTTCTGTCGATTTTACAAAAATGGCGCAAATTTTTATATTAAAAAAGACCTCTGTAGCTCAAAAATTGGTCTGCGGAGCAAACGAACAATCAACAGTTAATTTTTTTGTACCAATTCAGTAGCGAAGTGGTAAAAAGGTAAAAGTCAATTTTCACTATTGGCCAGTTTTCAATGAATATCTCGGAATCTAAGGAAGATAGCAAAATTGTTGTTATAACCTTTTTTGTAGAGCCGATTCAGAGCTACAACAAGAGTAATTACGAAAATTTCGCCATCTCCCTTAGATTCGGAAATATTCCTCAAAAACTCAACTGGGAGATAAGTCGACTGAAACCCTTTTGCCACTTCGCTGCCGAATTCTTCATTTTTAAGCACATAAAATCGATCTCCAATGCATAAGAAATCTCACTGCAATATCCCACGACTTTTAAAACTCGTAATCTCCCCTCAAATCCATCAATCAATGAAACCATTACGAAATTTGAAACTGCGAGAAAATTGAAAAAATCACGGCCACCACTGTCTCCCCGTGAAATCGTTTTTCACCTCTATGGAAATTTGAGTGCTTGAATCTGTCATATCATCCGCATTATAATTAGTCGATCATAATATCATCACAGGCCTCCCCATAAACGCTGTCCCCCTCAATTACGGACAAACCAAAATCCTCCCCTCTAATTCCAAGATAAACATGAGGGTAGCACCGCACACGTGGAGACAGCACTACGAAGTAATTCGACTATCTCTGTCATTTCCGTCCATAAGAAACCGCGCAACTTTATTCCTGGCAAATACACCATTGACGCATATTACTCGGTAAATACATTCTGCAATTTTTACATATTCCTCACGCTCAATCAACGAAAGGGGCGAAAAAATGAAAAACACTTTTAAAACGGAGTTCAACCAGTTGTACTCCATCGACATGTTAAATTGAAATTTATGTAACTTCTTAAACTCGTCCAATGACATTGAACACTCAAATGTGATCAAATATGATTGATCAATGGTGAATATTTTTACTCACACCAGGAGATTACGCACTCCATTGATACCTCGGATAACTGCCGGTAAATTCGAAAGCCATGGCATGCCGAAATAATATCGAAATTCAGTTGAGTTTTTCGCGCGGTGGAAAGGTGGACGTTGTTACAATGGTGGGGAGAGCTATCGCCCAATGATATCTCTCGGCCCTCCACACCGGTAATTCTGAATCATGTCTTTTGGCTTCGAGCATTATTGCTGGTTTGGGATACGCACTTTAGCGGCATTCCCGTGAGGTTCTTCGAGGCCTCACTACAACGTGGATTTTACTCTACCGAAAATTCACATTCTCTCAAGTTTTATTATATATTACTATAATTATTGTTATTAATGTGAGTACAAATAAGGATTTTTAAAATTAATCTCAATAAGAACAATAAGTAGTTTTCTCATCAAGAATGCACGAATCATCGACATGTGGAGGTGTTGTTAAAATTGAAACCTGCTGAATTAATTTATTTAACGATCCAATAACAAATAGTTCAATCGATGGCCAATTTTTTTCAACATTGAAAATTATTATTTTGTGTTATAATTGATACAATGCATTCTGGTAAATTTTAGAGTATACTGTCTGGTGAGGATCCTATTACATCAGAGTCATGGCGAGTTTCATGAAACTTGTCGTCAGCAATTNCAGAGCTACAACAAGAGTAATTACGAAAATTTCGCCATCTCCCTTAGATTCGGAAATATTCCTCAAAAACTCAACTGGGAGATAAGTCGACTGAAACCCTTTTGCCACTTCGCTGCCGAATTCTTCATTTTTAAGCACATAAAATCGATCTCCAATGCCTAAGAAATCTCACTGCAATATCCCACGACTTTTAAAACTCGTAATCTCCCCTCAAATCCATCAATCAATGAAACCATTACGAAATTTGAAACTGCGAGAAAATTGAAAAAATCACGGCCACCACTGTCTCCCCGTGAAATCGTTTTTCACCTCTATGGAAATTTGAGTGCTTGAATCTGTCATATCATCCGCATTATAATTAGTCGATCATAATATCATCACAGGCCTCCCCATAAACGCTGTCCCCCTCAATTACGGACAAACCAAAATCCTCCCCTCTAATTCCAAGATAAACATGAGGGTAGCACCGCACACGTGGAGACAGCACTACGAAGTAATTCGACTATCTCTGTCATTTCCGTCCATAAGAAACCGCGCAACTTTATTCCTGGCAAATACACCATTGACGCATATTACTCGGTAAATACATTCTGCAATTTTTACATATTCCTCACGCTCAATCAACGAAAGGGGCGAAAAAATGAAAAACACTTTTAAAACGGAGTTCAACCAGTTGTACTCCATCGACATGTTAAATTGAAATTTATGTAACTTCTTAAACTCGTCCAATGACATTGAACACTCAAATGTGATCAAATATGATTGATCAATGGTGAATATTTTTACTCACACCAGGAGATTACGCACTCCATTGATACCTCGGATAACTGCCGGTAAATTCGAAAGCCATGGCATGCCGAAATAATATCGAAATTCAGTTGAGTTTTTCGCGCGGTGGAAAGGTGGACGTTGTTACAATGGTGGGGAGAGCTATCGCCCAATGATATCTCTCGGCCCTCCACACCGGTAATTCTGAATCATGTCTTTTGGCTTCGAGCATTATTGCTGGTTTGGGATACGCACTTTAGCGGCATTCCCGTGAGGTTCTTCGAGGCCTCACTACAACGTGGATTTTACTCTACCGAAAATTCACATTCTCTCAAGTTTTATTATATATTACTATAATTATTGTTATTAATGTGAGTACAAATAAGGATTTTTAAAATTAATCTCAATAAGAACAATAAGTAGTTTTCTCATCAAGAATGCACGAATCATCGACATGTGGAGGTGTTGTTAAAATTGAAACCTGCTGAATTAATTTATTTAACGATCCAATAACAAATAGTTCAATCGATGGCCAATTTTTTTCAACATTGAAAATTATTATTTTGTGTTATAATTGATACAATGCATTCTGGTAAATTTTAGAGTATACTGTCTGGTGAGGATCCTATTACATCAGAGTCATGGCGAGTTTCATGAAACTTGTCGTCAGCAATTACAATGAAATTCTGGAGTCAACCAAAGGTAAACTGTCATCACTACAAGAGAACATATTGCCAGCGAGTTCACGCTTAATATACATATATTCTTTGCAATAATATCCGTCCTCGGGCATTGAACGCAAACCTTTGACCATCATTAGTGAATCTTTCTCGTTTGTGTTTTGCATATCTCATTAATCTATGCACAATGCCCCCACAGAGCCATTGAGATCTGCTCATGCTACTGCACAGTTGAAAGTGACATTGAACCAACGAAAAGCAGTCGATTAGCACTACTTTTGTTCTTTCTTGTGAAATTTAAATAATGCAATTCATACGATTGATGTGAAGGCTTGAATAATACCCTTTCGCAGCAGAAACACATGAATAAATGATTTTCTGTCATCGTAGCAATTAGAATTTGACAATTCACAAACGCCCGTTTAGAAAATTTAATTTGCCATGGGGAAAATGCTTTCAAGGCGAAGGAACATGCAATATCAATTGCCATATTCAGGGCCACGATTTTATTACATCGCAGCAATTTCTTCGAATCGAGCAATTTCATTCCGACTCCGATGACTTAAAGACCTTTTACTTTTTCTGTGACGTAGATCGGAAATTTGGACTTGAGAAGAAATCCTAACGTATGTTTTATCTACAGATCCAATGGTCGACGAGTGGCCACTCATGAGCTCTCCCGGACCTGTTCTACTCATTCTCGGTGTCTATCTCTTATTTGTCCTAAAAATTGGACCGAAGATGATGGAGTCGAGGCCTCCATTTCAACTCACCAATATACTCATTCTGTATAACGGGGCACAAGTTTTATTCAGCATTTGGCTTGCAACATTGGTGAGATTTTTTTTTGATTCCTCATGTATTTTTTCGTAGTTAAGAGGCAAATTTATTCGTTTCATTATTTCAGGCACTGAAAGCAGATTTCTTGAGCTACATATTCACGAAGACCTGTACTTCTGGAACAATAAGCGATAAAAATCATCAGAGAATGGTAAAGGCTGGTGGATAGTCAATTTAAAATTTTTTCATTTTTTATAAAAACTCAGTAACCAGCAGTAATGGCGAGGAATATATTGCTCTGGTGGACATCCAAGTTGGACGGTGTGTTGATCGTGGTTAGTAGTTGGGTGGGTCACCACACAGTGGAAAAAAAGTTCTAGTGTTTAGTGAGAGTCACTTATTGCAAATGAATTGTCACTCATTTGCTGAAAATTTCACTAAATTTTGGAGAATTCCCCTTAGATTCCCGGGAAAAATTCCTCCATTATAAAAGATTTTCGATTGGATGTCAAGGATGATTGAAAATTACTGATAGTTCCCCGAAAACAAAAAAGTTTTCATGTCAGTGCAACGCCATTTGCAGATGGTGTGATGAAAAATCATGTTTATCACTCGGCCGGAAAAACATTTCTGACTCGAGTGATCACTGAAAAGTTGTTTCTGGCTGGTAACGAAAATACAGTAGAGGCTTCGTATAAGATACTTTAGGCACAGTAGGAGAGTGGAATTCCGGGAACCCCCGTGCCCCCACTACGCGCGCTCATAGAGAGGAGAAAAATAAGGATCAGCGGGTTTCAAATAAGATACCTCACTCGTTGCGCCCGAACTCAATGAAATTTTAAGTTTTACTGAATGAATATCGATAACTAATCAATTTACATGTGTTTAATGTTTTGAATTAGTATCGCCCGCGTTCCCTTTTCTCTCTAAACATAAGCCCGCGTGATAGAATGGCAGCTGATGCTGGGGGATTGTTAGTGGACTCGAGAATAATCACAGACGAAAAATTACGATTTGTTTGATGTTTACGTGAAGAGTTGAATATTCATGCCTCTTTCGAAAATCTCATTTCTGTTTGGCCTAGAAATTGCGTAATTTTTTGGGCTGATGAAAGGACATGTGAAACTACTCTCTTAATGAAAAAAGGATACAACCACTTTGGCAAAACTAATAATCCAATTTTTTCTTATACCTGAGTTTTTAATGGGATTTATTCACAATAACTCGCTTGCTCGGAGACTCCAGAAATTTAAATAAAAGTGGACTGTAATGCGAACAAATACACGAAATCCCGTGTCCGACGAGGAATGTCGGCTGCCCAGCCAAATAGTGGAGATATTTATATCATTAAAATACATACAATCTCGTGAAAATTAGAAATTTTTTCAAGTTCTTGTGGTTTCGGATAAACACTGTCAATTGAATGACCATTTTTTTTTCTCAACAGTTGACGACAGCTGCCTGGTGGTATTTCTTCTCAAAAGTAATAGAATTGCTAGACACGGTAAGAAATCTCTAACACCGCAATTAAACTCATTATACAACAATTTCCATTCTCACAATTCACACGTGTATGTGAAATATGAAAATGATGGCAACCCACGTTTGTTCGGTTTTGTTTATTTTGACTAGTTTTTCCGGCGTTCAATGTCACAATTATCGACAGAGCCTTATCGTTGCTGCTCAATATACATTTTATCACTCAAAATTTCACCTCTTTACACAACAAAAACTAGTTGACAACAGTTCACACTCTTCATCGATATGAGGGGAAATATTTCAGCATGGTAATTAAGCATTTGCATCAAGCATTTGCAGTGATTGAATGCCATTCTGTTTAGAGACATTGAACTTTGAACCAAGGACAACTGTAACTCAGGGACAATTTAGTGCCATCCGTCCGTGAACTAAACTACTCACAATAATTTTTAATTCAGCAGCGAAGTGGTAAAACGGTACAAGTCAATTTTGACTATTGAGCAGTTTTCAATGAATATCTCGGAATCTGAGGGAGATAGCAAAATTTTTCTCATAACCTTTTTAGTAGCACTCAATTTGCTCTACAAAAAAGGTTATTATGAAAATTTCGCTATCTCCCTTAAATTCGGAAATATTCCTCAAAAACTCAACTGGGAGAGGAGTTAAACCGTTTAACCACTTCGCTACTGAATTGCATTTATAATTTCATCTCACTTATTTTCATTTTCGGCGGTTTCTCGTAGCATTATTCAGCCTGCAGTCAGAGAAAAACGACAGTTCTCAAACAAGTCTTACTTGTGCTGAGAAAATAGTTTTTTGAAAATTATCAAAAAAGGATTTTTTGTGCCAAATATGCAGAGAGTGCGCCGGAATGAAAAATGTTTGTCGCAAAAATTGATTTAGGGGTTAAAAAAAAATTGCATTCTCTGTAGACGCAAGAAATGTCGTTTCTAGCACTACTCCTTCGTTATTCGATACTCCCATACGTATTTTGCTCCCGAAAAATCTTTGTTTTATGCAAAACAAGGGATAGTAGTTTTTCGTTCCGACTGTCTAATAATCACAGACAAGAAATGAACCCTTAAATGAAACAATAATAATGATATGATAGCAATCCTGTAACTTAGGGATAAAATATTTGTTGATAAATTTTCCTCTGTATGAGATATTTTCATCCTGAAAAGGCACCGTCTGGCGTGAATTATCCGCCTCTTGAGCCAAATCTTTCGTTGCTGTCGAAAGCAGAACAATTATTCATGTTCGAGACTTTCAAACTCGAACCAAACAAATTCTTTTTTGGCAATTTTCAACTAGCGATTTTCTTGGCCCAAACAAGACTTGTTTGACAACGCGTTTGTTTTTCTCTCGGTGTAAATTATATCATAGCACTTGCGGCATACTTTCTAGGTCTTCTTTGTTCTGAGAAAGAAGCAGAATCAAGTGACATTTCTTCATGTCTATCATCACACGATAACAGCCCTGTTCTCGTGGTGCTATTTGAAACTTCTTCCTGGTGAGCAGGGGCTCCTCATCGGATTTCTCAACGCCTCTGTCCATATTGTCATGTACACTTATTACTTGATCGCTGCGCTAGGTCCGCAATACAGAAAGTACCTGTGGTGGAAGAAGTACATGACTTGGATCCAACTGGTAATGATAACATAAAACATAATATAACATAACATAACGTGATAACATAAAACATGATACATTGAAGAAGGGAATTTTATAGCGTTACACATGTTTGTGACGTCATAGAAAATGATTTTTGGATGAGGTAGGAGGGGAACCGGAATTATTCTCAACATGAACAACCAGAAAATTTTACTGAAAAAAATTGATAGTCCGGACCGGGATTTCAAATGATATTCAAATGATTATCGAGTCGAGGAATACCATTATTTTTTTCAAGGCTATTTCTGAAGACCCAAAGGGTATTAAAGATTGAAGATTTTTAATTATACAATTTATTAATTGAAGTGCGTGAGAAAAATTCAAAAAGGTCATAAATATTCAATATCATTCAAATTATATTTCACAAAAAATTGATTTTTTCATTGACGAACCGGAAGGGAGAGTTATTTTTGGAATCCATGTGCCTCCGAATTTTTTAATTTGTGCATTGTTATTGAATGGAAACCTTGGGTCTAATGGAACTTGAAGGAAAGCACAGATATTCAACTACAGATGTGGATATTCTTAAACTCTCTCGAATCCCTTCAAGTGCTTCAAAATTATTCGCTATTTCTCGATGGCTTTGAAATGGATAGCAATGAAAGTGTCAACTTTTGCAGATTAAATTCTTTCTCCTGCAAAACTGAGTGTATTCATTTCTAATCAAGAAGGCTTCAGGAAAACTCACTTCATTTATCTCACTGGGATATCGGGCGATCGAAATTCAGTATTTCAAGGATAAGAAATGAGCGATTGCACAATTTTCAAAAGCTAGGAGGAAATATCCGAAATAAAACTCTCTCGTGACCTCGAATAATGCGTTCTAATTGACTGCAATCCGAGTGAGAAAAATAATCTGTAGGTAAATTGGTCCCAAACTGTTTCGTTAATTAACTGGGGAATTTTAGTTTCGACATTTTAACGCTTGGAAATTCATCAAGACGTCTGATTAATGACAAACTTTCTCTACAGGTCCAATTTTGTCTGATGCTTGTTTACCTTATGTCGATTCTCGCAATGGACTGCCCACTGCCAAAGGCTCTCACCTACTTCTTCGTAACGAATGTCGTCATTTTCCTCTACCTCTTCAGTGATTTTTATCGAAAAGCATACACAAAGAAAAACGCTTTGAAGAAGGAGACATGAGTGCCAACAAAGAAATCTAATGAACTGTGAGATAAAGAAACAATGTGTTAATATTCTGTCACGAGATTGAATGCCAGAAGTACAGTAGAGGCGTCGTATAAGATACCTTAGGGACAGTAGGAGAGTGGAAATCCGGGAACCCCCGTGCCCCCACTACGCGCGCCGATAGAGAGGAGAAGAATAGGGATCAGCGGGTTTCAAATAAGATACCTCGCTCGTCGCGCCCGAATTCAATGAAATTTTCAGTTTTACTGAATGAATATCGATAACTAATCAGTTTATATGTGTTTAATGTTTTGAATTTGTATCGCCCGCGTTCCCTTTTCTCTCTAAACATAACCCCGCATGATAGAATGGCACCTGATGTTGGGGGATTGTTGGTGGACTCGAGAACAATCACAGACGAAAAATTACGATTTTTCGATGGGAAAAGTGAAAAAAAAATCGATGTATATTTCCATTACTTGAAAAAAGTGGTGTGACCCCCCCTTAAGGTCATTAGAGCCTCATGATCACTTCGTTCGTCCCTCCCGTTTGACCCTTAACACCGTTTGATCCTCATAACTACTCTCTTCCCGTTGAAAAATCACCGGGGCCCTGGATATCTTAAAGAAGCCCACGGAACAAACATTCGGGAGGCGATAAAAGTGCCGAGAGTGGGGGTAGGCCTCGAGCGCTCGGACCGCGAGGTATCTTATACGAACCCTCTACTCTACATTCACACCTGTGAAGAAGTCGAAGGCGATTGATTCCACACAGAACAACCTAAACGTATATCACGTTTAAGAAGTCCTCTTTTACGCTTTCTGAAGCGTAAATTCGTTTTGATAAACGTAATTTACATTTAGGTTTTTCTGTGTGTGGGAAGATTACGACTCCCTTGGCACCGCCATTTGATATAGATTTTCCGTACCATTTTTCCTCAGGAATACGGAAAAAAATGAAGAAAAAATTCCCTCTCAATTAGTTTTTGGGATATAAGCATTTCAACTCTTATTTTGCAAGATACGAACATTTCCGTGAAGATTCGTATAGGTACTTGACATAACAATTCATGCACTCACATTCCCACATGTGAATTCAATAATTATATTTACACCATCAAAACAACAAAACTCAATTTTAAGGGAAATTTTTTTGTTGGAGATGTTTTCGATTGATCTTATTTCTGAAAAAATCGCAACAATAATCACAAAAATTCAGTCAACAAAATCTGCAACAAAAGAATTTTCAGTCAAAAACACATTCAACAAGGCACTGTCACCCTTGTGATCCTCGTGACCCTCGCGACTCTTTTTTTTATGTGATACTTGTGACTTCGTGACCTTAGTGACTCCTTTTTTGTGACCCAGTGACGTCACAAGATGTGGAACGCTATATAAACCTCTGTCTTCCGTGAATAATCTCTGTAATTCAGGAGAAATAATGGAGATGGAATTTTTTCATTATTTTTCCCGTAATCCTGGGGAAAAATGGTATGGAAAACAAGATAAATCGTGACGCCAAAGGAATCGTAATCATGCCGATTGATTACTTCGAAATAGCTTCAACCTTATTGACGGAGCACCAATCAATACGAATGCCTCACTTTCTAGAAAATGTTTGAAAATTTTTATTGTTATGACAATATCTTAAATCAATGTATTTATATGGTTTATAAATGAGATTCTAAACAAAAATTTACCAGCACAAAACCAACTCATCTCATTTCGCATATCGCTTGCGTAATCGAAACGTTTGTTATTTATTATTACCATGTATGTTACCAAATATATTTGCTCACATGTTTATATTAAACGAATTAATGAGTGAAAGTGAATTATTTGAATACCAACTTTTTTTCTATTTTATTACAGGGTATAATGAAGATGATAATATTGTACAAAAGAATTTCGTGTTACATAATATGAAAAAGTAATGAAACGTAACAGCTGAATTCCGACAAACAAATAAATGACAGATCGCTAACCGTTTCTATATCATATGGAACACATGGTTTATTTCTTTCCTACATAAACTTTCAACATGTAATTTTATGGTACATCTGGAGATTTTCGTACATCTAAGCTAGAGAGAATAACGTTTGAGGAGGTTCATTTGTCAGTTTCGGCAAGAATGAGAGCATATAATCCTTGCCGAGCTTAAAGCCATGATCTTTGGGCCCTCATTACATGTACGTTGTGACGCCGCGAGAGACTTTACGAGACATCACGAGACAGTACTTTGGAGGAATTGTCTCGGTCTCATTGTCAGTAAACGCGGAAATTTTTGGTCTCGTCTCGATCTCGAAAAAATACAAAAAACTTGAGACCGAAATGAGATGAATTGACTCGGAGTCATGACGAGAGGAGTCGATACTGCGTATTTCGAGACTGGAACGAGACTGAAGATTTCCAAGTTCATCGAGACCAAGACCATCTCTCCAAAGTATTGTCTCGTAAAGTCTCTCGCGGCATCACTGCATATACACTGAGAGAAAAACGACGAAGTTCTCAAACAAGTCCTACTTGTGCCGAGAAAATAGTTTTTTGAAAATGATCAAAAAAGGGTTTTTTGTGCCAAACATGCAGAGAGTGCGCCAGAATGAAAAATTTTTGTCGCAAAAATAGATTTAGTAGTTCAAAAAAAATTGCATCCTCTGTAGACGCAAGAAATGTCATTTCTAGCACAACTCCTTCGTTATTCGATACTCCCATACGTATTTTGCTCCCGAAAAATCTTTGTTTTATGCGGAACAAGGGATAGTAGTTTTTCGTTTCGGCGGTCTAATAATCACAGACAAGAAATAAACCCTTAAATGAAACAATACTAATGATATGACAGCAATCTTGTAACTTAGGGATAAAATATTTGTTGATAAATTTTCCTCTGTATGAGATATTTTCATCCTGAAAAGGCACCGTCTGGCGTGAATTAACCGCCTCTTGAGCCGAATATTTCGTTGCTATCGAAAGCAGAACAATTATTCATGTTTGAGACTTTCAAATTCGAACCAAACAAATTCTTTTTTGGCAATTTTCAACTAGCGATTTTGTTGGCCCAAACAAGACTTGTTTGACAACGCGTTTGTTTTTTTCTCAGTGTACGGGCGTTCTCTCTAAGTCAATAAACTGAAGCATATTCTCTGAGTCAATGAACAAGGTTGAGATATATATATATTTTAAACTTCATAGGCCAATTTCGTTAAAATCTTCATAATACACATTTTTGATTATTCAACTTGAGCTAGAGATTCTTCAATTCTCTTCATCATTTTAATTGCTTCATTTACCCTCACACATGTCTTATGTCTTATGTCCTGAATTTAACACTAGCTATGACAGGTTGGTCACTAAAATCTATGTTATGCGGCCGGGAGATCGGAATGTTTGGAAGCAGTATCATTAGTCGTTAAACTTTACTGAGCAATTTTTCGGATCATTCTCATCCTTTTTTTGCTTCTCAAATGGCACCCGCTTGTGCCTGATGCGCGAGCGATTGTTCTACCTAGAAAACCGAAGATGCATTCAAAAATTTTCTAAGTATATTCATAGTAAAATTAACATAGAAAATGCACTGCAAAAATGTGCAAGTATCTTGTCGTCACAGTACCAACTTTGGGCTATCTTGGCTACATCATTCAAGTTTTCCTCGATCGATAGCATTGGTAACTATATTATCCGTAATCATAATTGGAAGATCATCGAATGATGACAGTTAATGTTTCCTTTTCCGATATTCTGTCGATGTTTACCATCACTCGCTACTTTAATGTTCTCTCTTTCAAGTCTATTTATGAACGTTTTTCTTTGCCATTTTGCACATGACCGTTGGAGTATTTCCTAGATCCTTCCTCGGTGTCCTTGTTATGTTTCACATTATTTGCATTTCCATTGCCCTGTCCCGTACCATTTATCTTCTCGTTTTTCTTCGATTTTCCAGCGACGTAGGCTTTCTTGTAAAAATCGGAGAACAAAAAGTAGAAGAACGTAACGTTTGGAAGAATAAGAATGAGTGACCACCTTGGGTAATCACAATCGTATATCAAAAGTTGAAGACTGTGAAGAAAGGCAAGACAAAATTGACCCTGCGAAGAAAATAAATAAAAACGACATTACGAAATTGTTGGATTGAACGATTCAACTGAATGAGGTCAGTGCAAACCAAGATACATTACCATTTGTAACGTTGTGATATACTTCTTCCACCACAAATACTGTTGATACTGAGGTAGAGCAGCAGCCAGGAGATAATAAGTATACATTACGATGTGAACAAAACTGTTGATTACACCTGCAATATTATTTCGATTAGAGCAATATCCAATATTTTATGGTTGCCCAATACCCACCGATAAATGTTCCGTGACCACCTGGATAGTATTTCGTAGCACCCCATGATATCAGTGGCATTACCGTATGATGATACATGTGCAAGAATGATATTTGCCTTTCCTTTTTCCTCAGGACGAAGAACACTGTATCTAAGAGCTCGGATATTTTTGCGAGAAAGTATATCCATACACCTCTTGCTACCTGTGGAATTACATTGATTTATTCACGACTGTATTTTGATAGCTTTTAACTTGAAGGGAAAAATTCGGAAAAAAAATCAGGAGATAATCACGCATGAATAAAATCAATAGACAACCTAGGGAATAGACAACCTAGCGACACCCTAGCAATCAATTGTCGGCAAACATTGAAATTGGTGTGAAAAATTAGGAAATTCTCTAGTAGTTTATTTCAAAGTTCACCCAGCCAATGCATTTTATTTCAATTTTTTTCATTCGACTGTTTTCAAGTTATCGTTCATTGAATAACGGAGTTGATGCGCCGTAATTCTCCCGGCCGTACGACACGATCGTCTCTTTCTTTTTAGTTATTCTTTAATCTTACATTATATTCAACAGACGCGTCTTTTTAGTGGTCGTGATTACTATATCATTTTATCGCCCCAAATATCGCCAATAAACAATTTATTAATTAAACGAACCCTTTACTTAAGAATACTTACCCTGAGGGCTTCGGGTGTATTGGAGTAATCGACGGGTTCACATTTCCAACTGTACTTATCCAACCAGGCGCCGTCCAACCCCTCCCAAAACAGCCATATACTCAGCAATACTTGTGCAAAGTTGTACAAAATGAGAGTATTGTTAAGCTTGTACGGTTTCCTGTGTTCCATGTGACGAGGGCCCCAGGATAGTACGAAGTACAGATATCCAATCATTATACTCGCTCCTGGAACTGGCGAGGACATCAGGAACCAGTCCCTCGTCCTTGGGTCTGAAAGATGCATTTAATGTGGCATTATCATAACTAAAATTAGAACGATCTAATGCTCCTCATCTTCTCTCTAACTAATGCATCTATTTCACATGTAAATTCAATGCTATTGACGGTGAGAAGAATATTTTAACTGTTCTACTCAGCAACGACTCTCAGTTCATTCTATAAACTTTTCCAAGTTTTTATAAAAGGCTGCTGGCTGCACTTACCAGCCAGATCATAGAAGATGTGGTTGTAGAAGCTGACAATGGAATTATTGTAGATGTTCGACATCTCGGGAGCTGTGAGACCGCCGCTGGTGTTCATTTGAAATTCACCTGAACAATTAAAATTTATAGGTAGATCATCTCTTGTTAGTGATCATGACAGCTTTCATACACTTATGAATAACGTTCATGTATGAGGAAATCAATGAATGGACCAATCGTGACGGAAGTAAACTTGAATTAATTGTTGAAAACGTGAACAACAACATTATCGTGTGCCTACAAGAGAGGCTAATAATCTCATTGAGAAAAACCATCTACTCGTAATCGTTCTTGTTAATCGTTCGGTAATAAGGTGAGCAAAATATTTGTATAATTCAAGACTATCCGCTCTACGTCAATCGTGGTATTACGTTATATTGTGTAAAAAGGAGACATAGGAAAACAGATTGTCTAGCGTTTCAGATGCATTGTTGTTGTTGTAGTTTCACATTTATAAATGTTTATGCATCAGTGGCATTAATGTCCCTCGGTATTATGCACTCATTATCTTTGCGTATTTTTATCACATTTTTTTCTCACAGTTTTCTCTTTTTCTGGTGAAGTCAATACTTTTAGTTCTCACGAATCGAACATCCTCGGGATGCACCACATCGATACAATTTGTGAAGCAATTTGCCTGGCAATATTGAACTAGACCCTTCCACTGCTGCTCTTTTCCAGAAATGCCGATCAAATTAGTAGCGAAGTGGTCAAACGGTTTAAGTCAATTTAGTCTTTAGTCGAGTTTTCCAGAAATATTTCCGAATTTAAGGGAGATAGCGAAATTTTCATGGAAATCTTTTTTGTAGAGCGAATTGAGTGCTACTAAAAAGGTTATGAGAACAATCTTGCTATCTACCTTAGATTTCAAGATATTCATTGAAAACTGGCCAACAGCCAAAATCGACTTGAAGCGTTTGACCACTTCGCTACTGAAATAATAAGTGTAACGGAAAGAGACACTCTTCAAAAAATGACAAGACTTCACCCCCTTAACAATCCTCTTCACAGTCCCTTAATACAGCCCCTACGGTAGGATAATTTTTGTCAAAAATTTCTCTCCGTGTGATCAGTTTGGAAGTTCTTGTAGGAATTCGTAATGAATTTAAATGAAAACTGAAGTAAAAATATCTTCCGATCTTCCGATGGAATGTCGGAAGCTCCGGCATATTTCTGAGATATTTAAAAAATTATACAACGTTTTGACTCATTTCTATATTTCTTGCTTCATAGTAGATCTGAATCAATGCAATTTGGTTACCTATATACATAGTTTTCATCTGTGTAATCACCAGGTCTCGTTGATTACACTCTTTTTATTCCTCTGATTGTTCTTTTTATTGCCATTGCTGGAAATCCTGAGAAAAAAATACTGTGCAATGACGGAATAATGCATTTTTAATTTGTATTCCTCTTACAATGATTTGACAAGTCTAATGATTTCACATAGAAAAAAAAGGTCAATGGTCACAGTCATTTGTGACATAAAGAAGTTTTCAAATTCATCTGACAAACATGTTGACAAGAGACGAGTGGGAATTCCACATTTGTCTCCTTGGATTTAATTCCGTAGTGGAATCGCTCGAGACCGGAAACCCTGGGAATTTTGTGCGGATCATTCGGCAAACATCACCTAAACTAGTATGCGCAAGGAGAAATATCGCGAGGACACTTTTGTAATGCATAAAATCTCCACAAAAAAATTCTGATCATTCTTTTTCACGTCAGTCGTCATCCTGGCAGAACTATCAGGGAAATATCATAGAGAAATTGATAATTCCATTAATAATTCTATTTCCTTGTAGAAATTTCTCAAACCGTCTGGCGGATTCGAATACTATATTCTGATTGGTTGACATCCCTCATAGCTAAAAAAAGTGAAATTTCTTACGAAAAGATCTTCCGATGAATTTTCTCTAATTTTCTTTTATGGTTTCACAATTATGAAACAAATTTTTTTTAATACATATATTTGTAACAATCGTAATTGTTTAGGATTCAAGGAGAAAAAAGTTGCGGCAATCGTACCATAAAATCGTGATATATCGCTACAGATCCTCAAAAATCACTGTTCTCTGTGCATATTTTTTGGGAAAATTAATTTTCTCTTGAAATTTTATCCAAGTTTTTGCATAAAAATTCCCCTTTTACGTTTTGTCACGTAAATTTTCCCGAAGTTTTTTTTCCGTTTGAAGTCAAGCTTGACATGAACGATAGAATCCGATAGAAAGGGCATGTGCCAATTCGTTCATAGGACCGTGGAACTCAAAAGAGGAAGAGTAATTTTAATGGCTAAAGATCAATAAATCTTAGTTTTGGCGATCGTGCCTTAAAATGCATTTGACGCTCACATTTCGTGAAGGATAAAACAGCTAGGGATCACGAGGAGAATTCAAATGAATGATTTTCATTCAATTTGAAGTCACACAGACAATTGAATAAAATTGTCGAGAAGAAAACTCTCGATATAATTATAATGATGCTGTGATGATTCAAAATTACCGGGAAACCACCGCTTGTAAATTGAGATTACGAAATTCATGAATACGTTAAGAGTTTCATTTTTATTCCCTCCAGGTATGGGAGTTGTATTTATCTGTAGTAGAGTTCACAGATGCAAACATTTCATCCCATCGATTGCTGTCGGGCACGAGTGTTCCTCACGCTCACTGCTGTTTATTTCGATGCACATGTGCAGGAGATTGTTGTTGACATACACTTGGGTTTATTAAGGGTCATTGTAATGTGCAGTTTCTCCACGTTGCAACATAAACGTTTCCTTCGAGATGTTTTTGTTATTGTTCGTGAAGATTTTTGTTGATGGGACAGATGAATGTGGAGATACATATTTAGTAGTTTAAATTGAATGAAACAGGTAAGCAAAACAGAATTGAGAATTCATTAGCGAAGTGGTAAAGCGGTTTAAGTCGACGTATGCCCCCGTTGAGTTTTTGAGGAATATTTCGGAATCTAAGGCAGATAGCGAAATTTTCGTAATTACATTTGTTGTAGCTCTCAGTCGGCTCTACAAAAAAGGTTATAACAAAAATTTTGCTATCTCCCTTGGATTCCGAGATATTCATTGAAAACTGGTCAATAGTCAGAATTTACTTCTGTATCCGTTTTACCACTTCGCTACTGAATTATATTTATTCTTTTTCCTTGTTTTGTTTTCTTTTCAGGTCCGCATTTGTGGAAGATATATCTTTAATTCTGCAGTCAATTGTTGACTTTTGTCAGAGTTTTATTCAAATTTGATGGATTTTGTAGATAAGATTTCGCGTTAAATCGCGATGTTGACATCATTGTGGGAAGTGCTAGCTAAATTGAAATTAAAGTTTAGACTTGATTTTCTGAGAGAGAAAATCTGTTTAGTTAAAATTTTATCTGTTTCATCAATGATAACTAATTCTAATAAGCATAACACTAATGAACAGATGTAAGCTTGATGAATTTTTTTGTAAGAAATTTTCTTGTCTACAAATAAAAACATAAAAGATAATCACACAATTACGTAAATTTCCACTTCTGACCTGAATAAACGTATTTCACTTCACTATCAAGTTCAAATCTCGAAGTTCGAAAAAACGAATATTTCATAATTCAATCGATCAATTAATGAGTCATTGTGTGTTTTCTCTATCCATTCGTTTTGAAATTAACCGATTTGACCGCTATTTTTTACAGAGTGACAAAAACTATAATAACTTGCTTGGAAAAAATTCCGCTAACGTATATCACGAAAGAAAATAAAAGGTCATGCGTCAACGAGTAACAAAGACTTCTAGCACTATAAACCATCGTCATTTTTTACATTTCATATCTTTGATGACTTTTCACCCCATAATTGCTTTTTTCCTTGCAACTTCGGCGAACTCGAGACGTTAACGGGAAGATAAATCAGAAACGGAAGGTAAAGTGAATTTTTTGCTTCATCTACTATTGCAACAGATGAGATCCTATTCTAAAAAGAACATGCACTTAAAGTCGATAACTATCGATATCTCGCAAGTCGGTCGCGCTTATTCCTCATTGGTTCCAGTCGTCTGAGGCGCCAAATTTAATTCATGATTAATTTAATTTTGAGATTTTCAATTATGATCGTTACAATTACAGCGCTCTGTCGCGCGCGTTCGGTCTCATCCTATCGTAAAAAGGAGAAAGGAAATCGATCTCGAAATATCTCGAAAATCTCGAATAAGCGTAAGCGTAAGACTGAAACCGAAGCGCCACTACGTGAGGAGATGGGAAGGCGCGTGCGCAGCACGCGCAGCCAATCTCGTCCTATTCTAAAAAGAACATACACTTAAAGTCGATAACTATCGATATCTCGCAAGTCTGTCGCGCTTATTTCTCATTGGTTCCAGTCGTCTGAGGCCTCAAATTTAATTCATGATTAATTTAATTTTGAGATTTTCAATTATGACCGTTACAATTACGCGCTGTAGCACGCGTTCGGTCTCATGTAAATAAAAGAGAGGACAATATGATAGGCTCCGCAGGCCCGTTATGATCTCTTGTGACCCACGCGAGCACGATCTTCAAATGGAATTTTACGGTTTGCGTTGTTCGAGGTCGTATTCACCTGAGACAGTATATTTTTTCCATTCTTTTTTCGACTTCTCCGATTGTGCAATTGTACTCGGTCATTCCGGAAAGGAAGCAACAGATGGTTCTGGGGAATTTTAAAAAATTCGACTTTTGCTCTTCGACCTGATTCCGGATTTTACCAACTCAAGAGCGATAGAAAGTGGAAATGGTGGGAGTAGGGTAAGACATTTTCCCAGTGAATTAACGAATGATGAAATGGAGAGCATAGGAATTTTCTACTGATCAATAGAAATATTAATGATAGTCAATACTCGCATACATGTGTGGATATGAACTTCAAGATAGTTCCAAATCTTGTCTTCATTGTATGTTGGCTAATTTATGAATGATGAGGCCCGCCCTTGACATTCGGATCAGGCGTGGATCAAAACAAGCGTTACAATTCTTATCCAAAACTGATCAAAACCAGTTTTTACTGGTTAGTTCCTTATTCGAAGCTGATTTGAATTTCTACCGGAGTAATTCAAATTTATACAGGATATTGAAAACTTTTCCATTTTAACTTTGTAAGCTTGATTAACTCTAGTTAGTTAAATTTCTGAATCACGAATCCTTTAAATTATTGCGTGTGATCAGGTATTTTGTGAAATCTGGATCAGATGACATGAATTACGAAGGTGAATTTATAATAGCCTGACATGACAATGTGTAGATGAATCATCGCTGATGGATTGAAGTTGGCCAGGTCATTGAAACAGTGGGTTATTGGTTTCTCGCTACGCTTTCTTCGCGGCATTTCTCCGTACTTGGTGCATACCACCGATAATGGGTAATGGAGCGAGGGAATTCACTTGGATACGTCATCATTGAAAAATTTCAAAAGAGAGTATGAATTTTTGTTCTTTTGCGTTGTTTTCTTTTGTAAAATGCTTCTGATTGAGTGGAGTCAGTTCCAACAACAATAATCAACTTGTCAGTTTTCCTGCAACTGAAAATTTCATGAAAAATATCACAGTAATTCTCATGAGAGTGACATTGAGTCGGATTGAGGGGAAAAATGGTTATGAAATTTCAAGTTTTAGGTGGACTTCAAGGAAACTCATGAGTTTGGAGTGGTAGTGAGATGGAAATATGAATGAATGAATATTCAGCAACAAAAGTACATGAATTTTCAATTTTTCCCTGAAAGTTATGTGAAAAATCAAGTATTTTATTGATTTTTAGATCATTTGAACCAAAAATGAATGGAATATTTGATTGTCAATGACAATATTCCCTGAAATTTCATTGGGCATTTGAACACGATAAAAATTTTCAGGATTTGGCACAGAAAATTGAGGCGAAAATTTTCAACAGTGTAGTTGAGACGAATGAAATTAAAAAATGGAAAAATTCGGATCTCCCCAGCAGGAGATGAGGAAAGGCCAGGCCCATATGGGTCTTGTTTGTTCCTCTAAAAATGAAAACGAAATAACAAGTTTATGTGATTACTTCTTCGTGCAAACAGGGGGAGGGACCCCTCTGCATTACGTGATAAGAGAAAAAATCTAATGTGAGTAGACGTGCGAGATCACGTGGATGTCCAATACTATCTAATTTGGACACGTAACACAGGGAAGCAATGCTACATATGGACGGAGACATCCATGAAAATGGCAACAATAAATAAGAAGCAGAGAGTCAGAGACAGAGAGAATCAGAGACAAGTGAAATGCCACGCATGGAATTGTCCATCTCAGGTCAAGTTATTGCACAATATTTTCATGTTATTTTATTCATTTTCAATTTCTTTAGATGCACTTCCTGAAAGGGGATTGGCCTGACCCCGCGGCCCATCTCTCTCCGACGCCTATTCTCGTCTGTAATGTTATGTTTGATTTTACTGAACTGTTTGGATGATGTAATTCAGATTACCAAGTTCCTGGATGTGGGATTACATGGGGAAATCGTGACGATGAGTGTTTTAGCATTCTTCGTATGACTTAACGTGAAAATTACGTGAGAGGTTTAGGCTGAGATTGAACGGGCGTGTAGCAGTTCAATTACCCCGATTGATATTGCTGGCATTTGGTTTTCCTCTATCTGAGATATTTTCATCCTGAAAAGGCACCGTCTGGTGTGAATTATCCGCCTCTTGGGCTAAATATTTCATTGCTGTCGAAAGCAGAACAATTATTCATGTTTGAGAATTTCAAATTCGAACCAAACAAATTCTTTTTTAGCAATTTTCAACTAGCGATTTTGTTGGCCCAAACAAGACTTGTTTGACAACGAGTTTGTTTTTCTCTCAGTGTAGAATCGACAGAATGTGCTCCTCTCAGGCAGACGTTCATATATGGTAACATAATATATTGTTGATAAAATTCAAATTGAAAATGAATTTTGCAATTTGAGTGCGTCCAGGAGAGTGTAATTCCCTCATGTCAGTGGATATCGTGAGCATTTGATGGGTGATGTAAGGATGATGACTGGAAGGGTAAATAATAGGAAGATAATTATAGTTCGGGGGTTCAAATCCGATTACGTGTGGAGGTGAGTCTCAAAGAAAGTGGCGTGGCGGAAAGGGGGGAGCATAAATCTGCGATGAGATAACCAGGACTGTTTTCATGTAATAGGTTGACGAGACGAGACGAGAAGATGCAGTTTCTTTTAAAGTTTCATTTAAAAGTTTCATTAAAAAAAAAAACAAAAAAAAACAGTATACGATGAAGAGTTGTTGCTACCAATTTATGATCGAAGGAAACAGAATAGCTTCGGTCGAAGACGATAACAAGTGCTGTAGAAAAAAAACTAGTCGATTCGTTGAAAATGATAAATTACAACAACGGATGTATATTTTCCATGACTTTAAACGACAAGCGAATCTTCTAGACTTCGAAAAACTGTCAACTGTCCACGTTACTCCATGATTACACGTGTATTTTCTACGTGAGCACGAAAACGTTATGCCGACTTCCTCGTGCGTGGACAAGTCCACCGCATGGCCTGGATATGAATTGTTCGGCGCGTGCCGTTAGAACTCTTTTACATTTTCTCGAATTCATATTTCTCTTATTCTCACATCAATTGATAAATTTTGTTTTATTCAGATTCTCTTCCGAAGAGACACTAGAATGATATTAAAAAATCGAAGGGAATTTTTATTCATAATTTTTGACGATAACAATTACCTTGAAATGCATAAAAATGAAATTATCAATTGTTTATTGTGAAAAATGTTCTTATTCGTAGAAAATAACGGAGGGGAAATTCAGTTTGCCAATAACCTTGTGAAAAGCGAGTGTCACTCAACGGAATTCGGGGTTTAGGTGAAGAAAGACGATGCACTGTGAGAAATATCGAAATAGTATCACAAAACTAATTTCTTGCGTCAAATATCTCATCTTTTGAGGATAAAACGCTTGTGATAAGAATTCCGAATAATGAGTCAGGCCGTGTAAAAATCCAATGAAATGTTCATGACTCGAACACGAACACTTGGCGATAAAGTGACAATTTATTGCCTCAAGAAATCGTTCATTTCGTGTAAAAATATGAGAAAATTACTAAAAAATACTAAAAGCTTCGATTCAGTGAATCATGGATCAGAGACTTTCATATCGAATAAATACAGAATTTCTACAGGGGAGAACCTTCAGATATTTCTAAAATATAACCGTCACTTGCTCTCAATCGCAATGAGTTTGAAAGAAAGCAATACCATCTTTTCCTTCTCTCAAACTTACTTTGTCTCTTCAGGAATATTATCTAATTTCCAGAAAAACATATCATTTATTCATTCTGTATCATCCTCCTTTAGTCCGAAGAGCACCGATTTCTTGCCTGAAACCTACCATAAATTAATCGAATATGCATGCGATGTTCTCCACTCAATAAATTATTTTTGTCATAATATGTCGATTTTTCTCTCCGTGCGCATCACCCCAGAGGAAAGTTCATCTGAATTATCCAATCGCGAAAATCACGTGAATTCAAAAATTCCCTCTGGGCTGTGGTGCTCTATAAAACCCACTCATACGAGTAATTCCGAATGTACCTTTCTGCTTTCTGCAAAATATTTGATAACAAAATTCTACGAGGAATTCCCGTAATCACTCAATTACGTTAATTGAACGCCGACCCTCGAAAAAATTGAATGAGCGTCGTAAAACTGCACCCAGTGAGCTGAATATCAAATTAATTAATGACCATTCCAACAATTCGAGCAAAGATCATTGTACGGATTTGTACGGATAAATCTAATCAAACCGAGAATAAACTCACCGAAAAAATGTCAATGTCTCCACCAGAAAGTTTTCCAATCACTCAAAATTTCATGACAATAAAAATCACAGCGAAAATCAAAATTGGAAAAAAAATCGAATCCTCCAAAGGACGATGAATTTACACCTATGCCCTCTCAGTGATACAGGCAATTTTTAATGATTATGGAAGAAAAACAAATGTATTCCAAAAATTGGCGCGACGGGACCCCTGCACCGAACCGGTGTCGCGCCCGGTGTTGTTCGTGAACTGAAAATTATGATACAATCTTTTTGATACGAGTGGGGAACTGCAGCGGCGCTTAAGTGGGGCTTACAATTTACGAAACGCAACGACTTGGCGGCAATTTGAAAAAAAAAAGCAGTGACTGCGGGTAGGGGAAGCCCCTCACTACCTCTGAATGAGTGGGGAAGAGGGCGAGAGAGAGAGAGAGAGAGAGAGAGAGAGAGAG
>NW_021680493.1:938309-979209 GCF_001412515.2 Diachasma alloeum | reverse complement strand
GGGGGGGGGAGCATCACCTATGTGCCCACTTGGTTGGGTCCAGCAGGTATTCGTTTCACTCCCGGTCACCCGACGCCGTTTTAACTGTCATTACGTCATACTTAGGAAAGTTGTACAATAATTGACTTTTTTAGATCTCTTTGACTTGTACATTGACACACTTGTACCATAATCGATTCTCCTGCATTTTTCCAGCACTCTTCAACTGCGATTTTCGCTTATTCCTGAATTTCTGGGGTTTGAGCAGTGGGTTTTTTGACCGAAGAAAAAATGAAAGTTCCTCTGACCGTAAATTCCTTCTCCTCATTCTCGTTTTTCTCTTATTCGTTAGTTTGTTAGCCGTTGGGTTACTCTCGTGAGATACTTTTACAGTGTCGGCAGTTTTTCCGTTTACGGGTATTTTTCGAGATTTAATTTGATCCACGGGGAACGAAAAATGTCTCGCATTAAATCATTTGTCCGATATCATGTTGATTAAAGCAAAAATTAGCCTAAAAAGTTGATGAATTTTGTCCTTGCTGATCAAGTTCTTGCTGTTACAAGTTAAAATTTTGCTGACGTTTTATTGACAAAGGAAATTTGTCACTCGTAACTCTCGACTGCATGTGCAACTAATTTTCCACTTGGGAATTGTTCTCATCATAATCCATCTTTCGAAATGAATGATAAAGCAGGGATGAACTAGTCGACATAATTGTTCATAATTCGCTGTAAGTCAACTATTACGTGTCCAATAGAAAAGTTTAGATTTTTTTCTGGCATTTGGTAGATCCTCAGAAAAATTCACTTCGATAGCAATTGACGGTGGGTACCAATTGCGTCCGGGCCTGTACCAACGCACGAAAACTGTGATGACAATTTCATGACGTTATGGTTTTTTAAGGATGCTTAGCCAAAACCCACATTGTTCACCGTAATTTTAATATTGTCTCACACGCCAGGTTCATATTTGAGCCACACTAAGAAATATCTCGGAAACTTTGTATGAAAGGGCATGCACATTCGGATTCTATGTACGAAATCAGGGTCCCCTCGTTTTACCGGACTGTGGTGTCAATTTTTGTGAGATGTTCACGAGAAATTATTAAAACTGAAAAAAAACGTCCTGAAAGCACATAATTTTTCTGCTCTTCGCGATGAATTTTGCCTGGCAGAGCCACACTGAGAAAAAAATTTACTTGTGAGAAATAAATTTTCTTAGCACAAGTAAATATTCAACTGTCCCATACAAAACCTCCATTTGATTACTTGTGTCAAGAAAATTTTCTGTTTTTCTTGGGAGAAGTAAATTTTTCTCTCAGTGCATTTGACCGCAATTTAGGATCCAAGTACAGTATTTTTTTTTATTTTCTTTCTTCGTGTAACTTTTGAATATTTTTCAGTCCCTCTCCTATACTTCTTCTGTTTTATCCTAAAATATTTGCGATGAAAATGTTCTGCGTGACAAGAATGAACATTTTTCTTCAATTTGACAAATTCCGGGTGAAAAACTCATGTTTTCTTTCTTCGAAATATTTTCCTCAACTCAATTGAGTTGACATCATATTAACTGCATGTGGGATTTCATAATTAATTAGAAAGATCTGCAAAACAATTCATAGCAAATTTAGAGGCTAAATCGGGACAGGATTGGGCAGTGTCCCCTATATGTGTGCAATTCAATCAATTATTCAGACTTGCAAACGATGTATGCACTTTATAAGTTGTATTTAATCTTTGACACCTCATCGGGGAATTCCACAAATATTTATCGAAGCAATTGCACGTCAGCAGAGACAAAAAAATTTCCGCTGCCTCAGCGAAAGCTATCGAAAATAATCGACGAAATTTCAAATTTAAATTGACCTGCATCCATTGCATTCCTCTGACAGCATGAGTCGTCGCATGAATTTGATGAAGATATGTGGCACCGTGACTGACATTCTTCAATTAAAATTTTCATGTTTTTTTCCTGCCATAATTTCTTTTTAGTTTCTCCATGCGGTTACCCATCCACTTAGCAACCACACTCAGCCTTGCTTACCTTTTCATAGTTCTGCTTGTCTACCTTCGACATTGCATTGGCCATGAGGGTCAAGTTTCATGCGAGAGTTTACATAGATATATTGCGAAACATTAATTCATTTTTGTAAACTTTCTTTCTTATTTATCCAACAATTCCGGCAAAATGAAATCCACTTTTTTCCTGAAATCCATTTTTTTCACCGCTAGGAAGCACTGTAATCGTGGAATGCTGAAAAGAATTGATAATGATCTAGAGTCTGAAGAAATTATGTCTCAAAAAAATGACCCCATGAAACTCCGTCACGATTTAATTTTTTTTTTCTAATGCTCATGATATTTCGAAACATAATTTTGTTTTATTATTTGCTCAACTTCATAAATTACATCTATTCCATAAATTGAATTTATTCACTACAATCATTATTATCATTGCAAAACCCCCAAAACCACGGGAAGAAGACCCGTTTATTATCATTTGTAAAAGAATAACAAAATAGTATTCTTTCAAACGCTTATCGCTCATTTATTGCGGTACAGAACCGCCTGTACAAGAACGGCAATTACCCACTCACTTCATCTATTAATTACAGCAACAATTTTAAGATGTCATAAAACAAAAGCAATGGTGAACCGACTCGGTAATTATCTTGAATTTATTCTCAAATTGGTCAAGATCGGCAAACGTCCGAGAATTTCTTAAAACTTAAAAGTTAGTAATGGCTCGTTGGCCACACGTTATTGGATGTTGCAACAGTTTTAACTGTGTTTGTCGCGTGGTAATTTATTTTACTCCATCGACCAAGAGAACGTATATAGGATTGAGTGAGTTGGATAGCTAAAGAAGAAATCGGTAAAGGCTTTTTTAAAACACGAAGGTTAGTCAACGAGTGAAGTGAGAAAGAGAAAAATATTTAGCAACAGACAGGAGATTGGTTGTCCGGTCATCGCCACTTGGGCTGACAAAATATTTCGTAATGTTTTAGTGTTGGAGAAGTAACAAGTGGGAGAGAAGCTGATAGCTAATGGAGGGGAATAACTTGCTTTTCCAACAGGTGTAGTTGAATGTATCGATGAATACTGTCAGAGGACACCTGCATCTCTTTGTGCTCCGGGTCGGTGAAATTGTTGAAGATATGTTTAGCATTCCATGCCTATTTCACACAGTTGTCTCGTTCACTATGGCTTTGCAAGGATTTATCTTGAGATGTTTATCCCAGAACTCATTCTAGTTGGTTGTGCCGTGAACTTCTTCACGTCTAGAACATCAAGGTTTTGAAAATTTTCGCCAAATCCAAGATCTGACACTTTGGTCCGGGTGAAAAAAAATTTTTTCATTTTTGACTTTTTCCGAATACTTTTGAGAGTTCTGGATAGCCCGTCGCCGGAATTATCGGAACCACCATTCACTCGGCGAAAAAATTCGATTTTGGCGAAAGTCGACTTTCCCCGTGGACAAATCCACAATCTGACACTTTGGCCCCAGGTGAAAATTTTTTTTTTTCATTTTTCACTTTTTCCTAATACTTTTGAGAGTTCTGAATAGCCCGTCGCTTAAATAGTTGGAATCACCGTTTACCCGGCTAAAAAATACGATTTTGGCGAAAGTCGACTCTCCCCCTGAAAAAATCCAAAACCTGACACTTTGGTCCCAGGTAAAAAAATTTTTTTTTCATTTTTCACTTTTTCCTAATACTTTTGAGAGTTCTGAATAGCCCGTCGCTTAAATAGTTGGAATCACCGTTTACCCGGCTAAAAAATACGATTTTGGCGAAAGTCGACTCTCCCCCTGAAAAAATCCAAAACCTGACACTTTGGTCCCAGGTAAAAAAATTTTTTTTTCATTTTTGACTTTTTCCAAATACTTTTGAGAGTTCTGAATAGCCCGTCGCTTAAATAGTTGGAATCACCGTTCACCCGGCTAAAAAATTCGATTTTGGCGAAAGTCGACTTTCCCCNTGAAAATCTGAAAAAAAAAACTTTTTCAGTTTTCACTTTTTCCACATACTTTTGAGAGTTCTGAATAGCCCGTCGCTTAAATAGTTGGAATCACCGTTCACCCGGCTAAAAAATACGATTTTGGCGAAAGTCGACTCTCCCCCTGAAAAAATCCAAGACCTGACACTTTGGTCCCAGGTAAAAAAATTTTTTTTTCATTTTTGACTTTTTCCAAATACTTTTGAGAGTTCTAAATAGCCCGTCGCTTAAATAGTTGGAATCACCGTTCACCCGGCTAAAAAATACGATTTTGGCGAAAGTCGACTTTCCCCCTGGAAAAATCCGAGATCTGACACTATGGCCCCAGGTGAAAAAAAAAATTTTTCATTTTTCACTTTTTCCAAATACTTTTGAGAGTTCTTGATAGCCCGTCGCCGGAATTATCAGAATCAACCTTCACTCGGCGAAAAAATTAGATTTTGGTGAAAGTCGACTTTCCCCCTGAAAAAATCCAAGATCTAACACTTTGACCCCGGGTGAAAAAAAAAATTTTTCATTTTGACATTTCTGGCGCCTCCGAGGGTTTTATTGGCATTAGAGGGCCCAATAAATACAGAATCCACATTCACTTGGCGAAAAAATTGATCCGTGAAATGACCCTTCGAAAATTCGTTTCCTCTTAGGCACCGTTTAGTTTGGATACCTCCTCCCCTGGCCCTACCTCCTCGTGTAGAACTGCTGCCTAAGTCAGGCGCGAATGTAGAAACCTGCTGTAGCCATTTACTCAGTGTGACAGATGGGCACAATAGGACCCTGCAATATCGGCCGACTGTAGGGGTGAAGTTTTCCATGGTTTCCCTCCCAGTCCTATGTCCTAGTCCGAATCGGGTGCAGTTGGGTGAAGAGCAAGACAGCCCACGGTAACGCATTTCTTCATTGAATTACATTTCATCCCGCGATTAACTATCGCACATTAAAATTCGCCACGATTTTCTCGGTAATGTTTACCCAATTTTTCTCAACGTGCAAGATCATGCCCCCTGAGGCTCCCAACAGTTAGAAAAATCCAACATTTTTCAAGGAGAAATCTGACTCCAACAGCCCACAACTTTTAAAACTCATAGTAGTCTCCTCTCAACGCCTCATTGCTTCAATCCATCAATTTCATAAACTTCGTGAACCTCCGCGCCCTTTCAAAAATAACTATCGATTATTAACATCCGAAATTTGTGGATCGGATTGTGGACGATGGAATGAGTGATAAATTTGTCGAAAAGTTTTGGAAAATTGTAGAAATAAAAGTCACGATGTTGAACTCTATTTGAATTCTAGAACAACGTCATACGGCACGGAGGACGCATGTGGAGGGAGTCATTGGGGATTCTGCTAGCATACCTTTGATTCTCTTCATCTGATGGAAAAATACTTGCAGGGGTATTCATCAGGTTGAAGAATGGCCTGTCAAAAATTTTTTTTTCAAGGTTTTTCTTTCAATTTTCCTTGAGTCAACAACGGAAACTGAAAATATATAAAAAGAGTTTGCAAAGAGCCAACGAAAGCAATGAAAAATCAGTGACTCACTGTTTTCTCCATATTTTTGATGATATCTTTGAGATGCTATAATAATCACGTACAAAAAATAAAATGAAATGGTAAATAGTTGAAAAGGGGAATCACCCATGACGTGCTCAGCAGTCAAACTGGATGTTGTTTCCCTCTGTTGGCGAATACATTATATGCTATAGTTATCCTCATCTATTAATCACCATATCGTTGAACCCTCGCTGACATCCCGAAAATTCAAATGATGCTGATCCTAAATTCATTATTGATTCTCCCAATGAACAGTGCAATCACCTCAGTGTTGCGGTTTTTGAGACCCGGACTATTTTTCTACACGGCATTCCGATGGATGTCGCATTGTCCTTCAATATTATCTCAACGTTTTGCGAACGTTGAGATAATATTTTTTCTGTGCAAATTGGATTATAGAGACGAGGTAAGGCGAGACGAGACGAGAGAATCTCTCAATTCTCGACGAGACGAGACAAGAGAATGATTTCCTGACGAGTCTCGACGAGAAGATGCAGTTTCCAGTCTCGTCTCGTCTCGCGGCATCACTGCCGTGATCACTGAAACCGGGACGATCCCTCCGAAGTATTGTCTCGTGATGTCTCGTGAAATGTCTCGTGGCATCACTACTTCTTTGGATGTGAGTTCACTATTAAGATTATTGATCCTATGCCACTGTCGTAACTGTGTTTTCAATATTTTATCTTGAGATTCAGTTTCAGATTTAAAATACGGAAAAATGCGCCTTAATTTGAGTGCAATTAAGCAATACAAATACGTGAGCAGAGGTTTATCTTAAAATGTCTCGTCATCTTGAGGTTGTGCATAAAAGTCTTGATGTTTATTTCTCAACACACGTGTAAATATCTCAACAGATTTACGAGCATTTTCAAGTTTTTTTGATGAGTCGATTAATTCTTCCCGATGACAAAGGTCTAGAAACAGAAAACTCTGTATCATGAAGTGACTCATTCTCATTTTTATTGTCTTCCTGGGTCACCTGACATTTGCTCAAACAATTTTCAGTCATTTTCTTTGATTTTTTGTGGTTGAAAGTGACGTGCAGGCATGAATATGCACTTCGCTTTTCATTGGCATCTTGCCGAAGACAAATATTGTACTTCAAGCGACAGAATCATCTTATTCCCATAAAGTTGGAAACATAATACTTTCCCGAAGTGACTGATGTAAGGAAGTGGATAAAATTCAAATACGAGTGGATAAAATTGAGAGCCAAATGTGAATGAATAGTAAATCGTATTAACGTAAACAGGTTATTTCGGGGAACGCCATAATAATCCAAACTGGACTTTTTATTGTCTTCCTGGGTCACCTGACATTTGCTCAAACAATTTTCAATCATTTTCTTTGATTTTTTGTGGTTGAAAGTGACGTGCAGGCATGAATATGCACTTCGCTTTTCATTGGCATCTCGCCGAAGACAAATATTGTACTTCAAGCGACAGAATCATCTTATTCCCATAAAGTTGGAAAAATAATACTTTCCCGAAGTGACTGATGTAAGGAAGTGGATAAAATTCAAATACGAGTGGATAAAATTGAGAGCCAAATGTGAATGAATAGTAAATCGTATTGACGTAAACAGGTTATTTCGGGGAACGCCATAATAATCCAAACTGGGGTGTTTGACCACTCATTCAAACTTTATAATATTCGAATCCGTTTTCTGACAAGGTCGAATATAACGCACACAATGAGATAGAAAAATCTTTCGTGAGATCAACGGAATTCCCCGGTTTAAATTCAAGAGTCCTCGGAGTCACGTCTTGTGGGGAGATGAAGGACCTCTGAGATGTCAATCGTGTCTGGGCAGGATTTCCTCCCATAAAAAATAAACAGTGCATTCTTGAAGAGCTAAAGTCATTCTGCAAGGTCAGTTATTCATAAGAGGCAAGATATCATAAAGGCGTAGAAAAATTATTGTTTTCTTCCATATTTTTACTGATGGTCAAGAGCCTGATGAAGCTAAAATAATTACCGAAACGTCGCACTTATGATAATTCGATCAACGTTGCAATTATTTCTCCAACATCCCTTGAACTTTACTGATAATTATTGAGACCATGGAGATGAACGGCTTCATTGATTATTCCAATCGTTTCCCGTCATTTTTAATTCAACCAAACTTCGATTGACTTTTTTTCAGAAGGGATTCCATCTTTTTTACGGTTGAAAACCAGTTTAAACCCAAAATAACAGTTCCACCTTCAGAATCCGGAATTTTTATTAAATGTGGAGTCATCGCATTATAATACGGCATATTACATAATGCATGACTAACCTTCATTCACCAAAAATTACATGGAACATAGTGATGGGCAATCTTAAATCACAATATCGTTTATTTTCGGTCAAGATTCTCGTCAATTCGGTCCCAGTAGCATCTCGAACGGACCCCCATATGGCACCCCATATGGCCGCCATACCAATCAACGGACTTTGAATGGAATTGTTTTTTTGCTTCCGAATGAAAGCTTTGTAATCGTCATTTTTTTTATTTCTTATTTTGGGTGGAATTGCCTAGAAATGTCATGAAACGTGAAGAAATGATGGAGCTTGACATTTTTAAAAAATGTCTGCATGTGTGTTCACATGTGTGTTTGTATGTCCAGAACTGTCGCCATAACTCGAGAATTATTGAGACTCAAATTTGTGCTAAATTGCAGCTCGATCGGTTGAGCGGTGCCGGAGATATAGCGATTTTTCTAAAATAATTTTTTGCTGATATCTCCTGTGCCTTTCGACCGATTCAATTTTCATTTTTCAAAAGGCTCGTCATGATACCTAATTAAGGGGAGACTATTATGAGTTTTAAAAGTCGTGGGATATTCGAGTGAGATTTTTCATGCATTGAAGATCGATTATAAATGTCTAAAAACGACTAATTAGTACAAAAAAATAGCCCAGGGTCACCAATTTTTGGGCTACAGAGGATTTTTTTTTCAAATTTTTTGAAAAAATGTGTGCAATAACAATTACAAATTAGTTTTTTGAAATTCGACTCCCACGTAGCTATTTTTGTTCTGTTTAATATAAAAATATGCACCATTCATGTAAACTGGGCAGAAAAATTATCCTTAAGATATTTAAAATATATTCTCGATTCTTTCAGAAATATTTTCCGGCCATTTTACATGAATTGTGCAATTTTTTATTGAAATAATAACGAAATTAGCTGTGTAGGAGCTGAATTTCAAAAAAATTATTTTTAAAATTAAAAAACTCATAGCACTCTCCCCTTAATTGGATTGAAAAAACACCATTACACATTTTTCCATTTTTTCGCTGAAATCGCTTGTTCGCCCAAAAAAGCGATTTGTAATTGCTTTTCCAAAAATTAATGCGAAAAAATCTTTCCTATCGCCAAAATTGGGTACACCGGAGGCTTCTTTCGATCAAGTTCTCAAGATTTCAGGCTCTTATATGGCTGACGGACGATGAACAGTGAGTTTCTTCACACTAATAATCAATTAATAAAAACAAATTGTCCGCTTCAATAACCCGAGACGTTTAAAACTCATCGGAGACAATATGAAAAATTGTACGGACAACGTGCTAAGTGTCTTCACTTAGCACTAGAGTGAAGCAAAAATGAAGTAGCATAATCCATAAAAATTGCTGCGGAGCCCTCGCGTCTGACCAAGCGCACTCCACATCTACTGTCACGGCCAGTTTTCAAATCCTCTCGAGCGTCAAAATCCCCGCCAATCTCAGAGCCGACTCCATCACCCATTCAATAAATTCACCATATCTCTCATGATTGCTGCGAGAAAACTCCAAATTCCAAGGTTAATGCCAACCACAATCCCAACCCGTGCGTCCTGCACATGTATCCAACTACAATATCTCAAAATCCCGGGACCTTGACTCCTCAACGTCCTCATATCTAAAAACAAAATGCTGCAAACCTCACGTACCATATTTGTGCCCAATCACCGCACACGAGGATCACAGAAGTTAAGCCCAGACATTTACCGGGAGGTGAGCATGCTCCCACTCTCATATCCTGGCCCCAACCTGAGGCCCCACTCAGTGGCCGATACTTAAACCCACAACTTTTGCTCCTCCGATTTATTCCTGCTGCAGCAAACGCTCAAATCGGTCAAATCCCGAATTATGTACTCAAATGTCTGTAAAATTGTGACTGCCATTCACATTGTACGGACAAATGTTTGCAACGAATTCCCAAAATAATGAAAATTTTTTAAGCAGTGAAACAAAAGTTGAAATATTTTTGTAAAAATTTCAACAACAAAAAATTCGAAGAGAAATTCAACTGAAAATAATTAATTGCCTAAAATTTGAATAAAGTGAAATTGACGTCGAATTGGAATTGAGAAGGGGAAACAGTGGATTGCCATCGCAAAACGTATCTCTTAGTGTCTTTCGATGTGTAACTTTGAGAGAAAGGTGACGTCGAGTACTGATCTCGATCTGATGCGGCATCGGTAGCTTCGTCAATTTTTCAACAGTTTCAAGTTTCGAGGTTTCTTCAGTTTTTCAGTTACGGTTCGCGGGGTTTTGTTGATTATTGTGCGGTTCGAGTTGCTCATGGATACTGTGGGGATTATTAAAAAGGAAGTTTTGAGAGTTTGATTCGCCAGAAGGACATTACTACCTGTGGTAACGTGAAGTGATTTTTTTTTTGTTTCTTCTATCACGTTTTGAGAGGAAAGGAGTTGTTTCACTGATTGAGGTAAGAAAATGTGAAAGAATGGGTAATTAATTATCTCAGTGTTTTGTGAGATGAAAAGAAAATTGATTTTTTGAGAAAAAAATAGATCAATTCAGCAGCGAAGTGGTCAAACGGTTTAAGTCAATTTAGTCTCTAGTTGAGTTTTCCTGAAATATTTTCGAATTCAAGGGAGATAGCGAAATTTTGATAATAACCTTTATTGTAGAGCGAATTGAGTGCTACTAAAAAGGTTATAAGAAAAAATTTGCTATCTCTCTTAGATTTAGAGATATTCATTGAAAACTGGCCGATTGCCAAAATCGACTTAAACCGTTTGACCACTTCGCTACTGAATTTTTCCTTCGCGAAACTCCAATGGATGAACTTGATTCAATCGGTGGTATTCAAGACAAGACCATGCTTGATGATTTTTCAGAAAAATAATCGTTAATCACGCAATACCGAGTCATTAAGGGAATTCGCTCCACTTTAAACGCCGGCGATACATGCATTAAAATCACGAAACGCTTGCCATTCACCTATGGAACGAGTCATTTTTTATTGACTGAAAAAAACTGAATAAATCAGTAGTGCAGTGATAAAAGGCAATCAATGACATATTGAGTTTTTTAAATTATGAAATGACTTCGAAAAAGTCGAGTGACATTTTTGCGACTAACATTTTTGCGAATAATCCGTTGTCCAAGTGATTTCATATTTACCAAGATTTTATACATGAACTCATTACTTTCGATCACTTCATTAACAGAGATGGATGCAACAGAATGACCGATTAAATCGCCGATTATTGCGGGAATTAATAAGTGATGACCTGCAAATACTGCGCTGAGAGTTTACGATTTGGTCCAACAAAACATGATAGCCATCAACAGGAAAGGACGAGTTCTAAATCATTTCCACATTTGTGTTTGTCGTCAATGAGAACTTTCTGCGCATCATAAAAATCCGGTTTGATTTTAGGAAATGGTGGAATTGAATAGTGAAAAAAATTACCGGAAAAATTAGCAAAACGAGAATGAGTGAAGTTTGAAACTATCTCTATAGGAAAGAAAATATTCTAGTGTCTGAAACCAAGTTACTGAGGGAAAGAAACTGGTTATTACATTTCAGAAGAAGCTTTCCAAAAATCTAGTTACTGCAAGTGAGAAGAGTTAATAAAAAATAATTTGGCAATATTCAACATTAATTCAGTAGCGAAGTGGTCAAAAGCTTTAAGTCGACTTAGCCCTTAGCTGAGTTTTCGAGGCATATCTCCAAATCTAAGGAAGATAGCGAATTTTTCGCCTCTATCTTTTTTGAAGCTCTCAAGGTCCTCTACCGAAAACCTTATAACAGAAATTTGGCTATCTGCCTTAGATTGCGAGATATTCATTGAAAACTCGTGAATAGTCAAAATCGACTTAAACCGTTCGACCACTTCGCTACTGAATTAAGTCAAAGCGCCAGGTGATATTTTTGAACGACAGAAGTTTTCTCCACATGACAAATCAGTTCAAGAACGCGAGTGTTCTCAACTAATTTGAGAATCCGAAAATTCTGAATTTCGCACCCCCTAAATCTTTAAAATGAGAAAACAAAGCGTACCTTAATTGTCGCACAATTTACTCCAGATATTAGTAAAAAAATACTAAAAATTAATACTTGTTTCTCAGATTTTTGGAAAAAATTTTATTGAATGAAAAGTTCACTCACTTTTCTCATTTTTCGATTGATAAATTAACGTACAACAGAATTTTGAAATTCAGAAAATTTCACTGGAAACAAGAAAGTTTTTTATTTTTTATTGTTTACTGTCAATGAAAATTCTTTTGGCGTCGTTGAGAAAATCCCCAGTGAAGTATCAGAATAAATCAAAATAATCTGCTGATCAATTTTCATCGAAAGTTCATCAAACGTATTTTACCAAAAAACGCGGTAAATTAGCGCATCATTTTTATTTGCCAATAATACCACTAATTACGACGAATTTCTAAAATTGTCCACCTGTGGAATAAATTTACTCCGGCCATAAATTTATTCTGAAGATTTATTTGGCTAACGGGCCCATTGAAATTCAATTTTATAAAAAAAAATCGAAATTGAATAATGAAAAAAATTTCAGAAAAAATTGCGGAAACAAAAAAAAATATTAATTGACAACTATCTCGATGACGTTTGTTTTTTCAACTTTCGCACGATTCGGGATTGTATTAACTACGAATCATAAAATCATCAGAAAATCGCCATTTAGCAAGACCTGACCAAATAAAAAATTCCGGTAATTACGTTTCTACAATCCTACTGAATTTTCTAATTGACCAGGAATGACTGAAATAAAATAGTAATTTAATTTCTCGGTGAAAAACATTGCATGTGGATTAATCATGCACGTATTTGATTGAAAAAAGATGGATGATAAAATTTACGCATGATTACGAAAGTTGAAAACCGCAATGAAAAGGACAACTCGTGTTTTATTTGGCACAAGGTCACTGGACCGTTCACAAATATGCAGAATTTTTCAATGACTTATCATCGTTTTATATCGACGCTTCAGGGGTGTTTTCGGTAGTGGCGAGAGTCTCAAGTTCACTCGAATTAATGAGGAAGAGAATTGACCTTTAGATCTTGGGAAGCCGGACGTTCCAAGGAGTCAATCTAGAAACCTTTTCCATATGAAATTCACCTATTTGAAAATAAGGGTCCTCCGCATTTTCGGTGGAATAATCTGCATCAAATTTTTCTGCTATATTCCTAGGACTTTCTACCGTTTAAGTGGTCCAATTTCTCGTTAAACAATGACTTTTCAGTTTATCAAAGCTGATGGAAAAGGGAAACTTTGTCCTAGATCATCTGTAATAATTTAGTTACTGAATAAATTTTTCCTTAATCTACTACAAAAGATCGTACTCCAACATCCGTTTCAAATGTCTGGTATTTCAATCGTAATGCTCAATTTATTGATGATTTTACGTGGCAATAACGACACATCTGAGTTATTAACGACACATTAAATTCAAAAGTTCATTAAACATCGAATGAATGGGATGAAGTGTAAAAGTGGAAATGAACTTAGAATTAGGCACGGCATATCCTACTTCAAGCAAACGGGGTCGAACGTAGCAATCATCGAAGAAGCTGGGTCGAGAAGCATGTGCCGTTGAAAACCGCCGGAGGTATTTCATCCTACGGTAGTATGAAAGTAAGAAGAAACCGCGCTGAGTTCACTGGAGCCGAAATATCGATTCAATCGTCACTTTTATTTCTTCAAAAGGATTTTTTTTCCCGTCAAGTTTTATGATTTTCTAATCAGTTTATAATCTTTTGCTACATTCAACTGTAAAAGAAAAGTGACAAATCCCACAAATCAAGCCTGATTGGGCTTTTGTGCTTAAAATAATGTAAAAGTTCACGCACGAAACAATCTTATAGAAAAAGTCAACAGAATTCGATTTTTCTATATAACTTATTCTTTTCATATATTTTCTGTAGAATTTGCTCGACTCAAATTTTCTATTTTTTTTATTCTATTTTTATTTTCTTCTCATCAAGAAAATTAAACGAAAAAAACTTAGAAAATTAGAGCCGAGGAAATTCTATAGAAAAATTGAATTCAATAGAATCGGCCAAAAACTAATAGAACAGTTCAATAGAAATTCAACAGAATTTTCTAACGATTTCGATAGGTTTTTCTATTAAATTTTTTCGTCCCTGCTGGATGATCAAAGCTGTATTTTCAAGTCAAACATGGAAATACTTGAACATTTGATTATATTGATTCTCCTCACACCTCACGTGGTAAGTGGGTTAGCCGCGGGATTCTTGAATACGGGCGCACATATCTCCGAGAAGGAGAATGACTCCACTTTTCCCTCGGTTACTGTCTCGTGCACTTGAAGATCAAGTACGGAGAAGAATAAAAAATTGAATCTGGCCAGCGTCGAACAAATCAACTGCTCAGATAGTCACGAGTGAGTGGAATATGATAACTTGCGTCGGAAAATTGTCGTCTCACTTGTCGATAATCCATTACCATGGTTAATGGCTCATTCCTATCGCTCAAATCTATCTGCATCATATTGGAAAAAAATGAAAATATTTGAATTCTGAAACATCTTACGGGGGCACATTTTTTTCGTATATGTGCATAGTACGTGGAGTTTACTATTTTACTATTTTATTTTTTTGTAATAAATGAGAATAATCGCGAGTGGGTGATTCAACTGCAATTAACCATAATTTGACAGCCTGCCCTTATGGAAATGAGATATATGCAGCACTTATATCTAACATATATTTGGCATACCACATTTTTCGCCGAAAATATATGAGATATATTGCCGATATATGTTAAATATTTAACATCGAGATATATGTGCATATTTATATCTAGGATATATCTGGCATATGACATTTTTGGCCGAAATATAAGTGAAGTATACTGAGATATATGTCCGGATATATGTTCTTTCCGTAAGGGTGATCTGGTAGCGGTCGACATGCTTCTGAATTTTTCAAATTCCCAAAAAACTACGACGATAAGTTGATAAACTTTAACGTTATTTATCGCAAGAAACATACATTCTTATAAATGGCCATTACCCGCGGGCCTTCAGCTTAGATAAGTTGATATTTAATTTTAAAAAATAGCCTAGAAGAATTAACTCGGCGATTAAAGACCAATTCTCAGCGGATGACAGACTCACTGACGTTTGGCGAGCAGATATTAAACCGATATTTGGCCTTTGATCGGGGCCCGATGTTGGATCGATGTTTGGCCCTGTTGCATATATCGACAAATCCTGGATGGGATATTTCGTGAACTCATTCTCTACTACCAACGCTTTTGCCTTGGAAAAGAAAAATAATTTACACTTTAATGACATCTCATCAGTTTTATTTTTTGAAAAATAACAGCTGTTTTTTAAATTTTCCCTCTCTTCACATAAAAATGGCATACTCAGCAATATATGTTTCAAGATCAGCCTTTAACATTGTAAGAAAAGCCATTTCACTCCGCATAAAACGTCGATATTTTTCAAACTATAGCAATTACATTGATAACGAGGTCATGAATGGCTTCTTCGGAATTCGAAAGTAAGAAAAATTATTAAAAACGCTAATCTCGATCAGGTAGAAAGAAAATGCCAAAAATCCAAGGTGAAAATTATTGAGTCTATTGAATCTATTATTACATTTGCATTCTTCTTCTCTCATTATTACGTATCGTTGATGGTAATGCGGCGGAGGAGCCATTTATAATTAACTGGGCACGCGTTCCACTTACCCACTAACGGCTGGCAGGGCACCTTACTCCTGCGTGCTACCATCATGATCATGAAAAAATATCATCTTCCTCTCTTTCTCATGTCTTTTACGCTCGGTTCCGTTGTAGAAACGATCGAGACACTCTTTCGTTCATGAGCCATCTCACAAGAGTTTAAACTTTCTCCATAACAAGTACCGTTTCGTCTCGCATCTCTCCCGTTCGTGCGCACTGCCACAGAAATGAGAGGATCATTCCAATGGAAAACGCTGCGCTGGAACTGACAGTTGGTTCAACGACAATTTTGCGGCATTTCTGTCATTACAAAGAGCCAATTTCTGAATTTGAGCGTTTTCGATTCAAGTATTTTGGATGGAAAAACTGGCGCGCAATATTTTTATACCAAATTTGAGGACAATAGCAATTTTCTTCTTCATCATCGCTAGGTTGAGGGAGAAGCCATCGGTGCTGTCGTTCAACGCATTGGGGCAGTTCTCCAAAATTGTAAACAAATAGTTCGACAAAAACATGTGACAGATGGCACATTACATACGACTGCTCCCTCACGGAAAGAAAATATAGGCAAATAATTATACGTGAAATATATGTGACATATTGCATTTTTCGCCGAAAATATATGTGCGTATAATTCTCGAGCTATGGGGACAGTTCTAGGCGTACGAACACACATGTGTTCGTACGCACGCACATACAGAAATTTTTTAAAAACATTTCTTCGCGTTTCATGACACTTCTAGGCATTTCCACCCAAAATTAACAAATCGAAAAAAATCACGATTACAAGGCTTTTGTTCGGAAGCAAACACATAAAATTATCGGGGCGGGTGGGGTAAAATGGACACTAGACTTTTTTTTAAATATTCGTAACTCAGAAACAAATTTATCAATTGAGCTCAGTTTAGGCTCGTCACAAAGGGAAAGAATAGTTCCTTGTATTGAAAAAAAAATTAAATTTTATCAACATCTCAACCCCTCATTAACATTTTAAAAAAAGTTAAAAGTGTCCGTTTTACCCCAACCTCCCCTAATCATGAAATCAGGATCGAATCATTTTAATATTTTTACAAAACTGTTGAAGCGACTCGAATTTTCGTTAGGTTACACTACTGTCGCTGTTGATATTTATTCATGTGGAAAAACGGGATTAATTTTCTGTGGTAAATTGACGAGCTAACGCTACTTATATTTTTTCCTTTGAAAAATCAGTTCAGCATGATCACTCGTAGCGTCTACAATTTGGGTGCCCTACACCGAAATGCAGTTAGAACTAATCAAGCATAGCTATTCTCTTACACTTTGAACACTGTTAGATTTTTAAGAATTCAAATAGCTGCATTTCAACTTGCAATTGTGAATTTTAATTCATCTTTGAAAATTAACGAAATTTAGTTTTCCATGGTATGCGATCATTAATATTTTAGTGACAGCTTGGATTTTCAAACTCATTGGGAGAATAGAATGTCATAAACAACTTAATTTGCAATCTCTTTATCAATTAATGAATTAATCAATTCATTTATTTACTTCTTTATTTACTCAGCAGAACAATAGTTTCCCAAATTTCCAGTTGTTTTCAATGTCGTACAGATCTGGGAATTGCCATTTCATTGAGTATTCCAGAAATTAACTGATCTGTGTTGCTTAGGAGGTAGAAATATCAAGTTCGATTGCTTCTACTTGACTCCGGCATACGACACTCTGATCAATAATACCATCGAGATTGTTTAAGTCATATCGTTGAAATGTGGCAGAAATTTTGAATCGGCGAAATCGGATTATCGAATTGATTCCAAAATTAATCCCCATTTCAATCTCGAATAAATTAAAAGTTTATCCGTAATTGCGATATTTCCAAATTTTTTCCTTCGTTTGTTAATCAATGTAAGAGTATACTGAGCATATTTTTGTTGACTCTTTCACAGTATTTGATGTACCAAGGTTACAACCGAAAGTTTTCGCTTGCCTCAGACATGTGGTTCGCCTCTTTTTCATGACCTTAGAACGGCTCAAGGACGTCGGAGTCGGGTTTTTAAATTTTTTATAGCGAATAATTATGCAGATTTTTTTTATTCAAACGAATTTTCAATTTTATTTTTAAAAGAATGTCGAGTAATGTTGCGGAACACTTATTTTTATTGGGGGAGACCGGGGCAAAATGAGACCCCTTTTTTTTTGTTTTTCAATCAGGCAAATGAGCCCAGTGTTTTTTTCGATGTAACGCCGTTTAACAGATTACATAAGTAGGAAAATAAGTTTTTGAATCAAAAAAAGGAACTTCTATCTAAGACAATCGCCAATCGTCGTTGTGAGGAATATTCTAGTTTTTACGGGAATGAGACATTTTCTTGTCTCATGCAGCTATTTCATCTTACAGTTATGACTTTTCGTAAGTTCATCATAATTCGATTTTTTTGTACACTTGAAAATTTTTTGGCTATAAATTTCCGAAACACTTTCGGGGAATGTTTATCACATTTTAGTTCCACTAAAATTTCGAGGAATTTTGTCATTGAAAATTCAGAATCTCATGGGAAAATCAATGAGAACTGCAAATGTAAATTTTCGGTAGAAATAATACTAAATTTTCAATTAGTTGGAAATTCAGCGGTATTTAACACTAAATATTCATTTGTTCGTAGAAAATTCTAATAAGTTGAGAAATTCTTGTCCCAATGTTGCTTAAAAATTTGGAATTTTCTGTGAAATCTGAAATTTTATAATTTATTCCCCCTAAATCGCATTCAATATTTATCTTCTGCAAATTACTAGTCGGCTGTCTATGAGATTTTATGGACAAGAGCCGATTGATCATAAATCGAGTGAAATAATTAAGTCTCTCCCGTTTTACCTCACGAGGATCAAACTTCATCACGGTCATGGTTATTTTGGCATTCATTAATTAATGATTATCAATAATAATAGACTGAGTTGAGGGCGAACTTAACCGGAATGCTTCTATTCTTATTAACTCCCGTTTAGAATTTTTTCAGGTTGTAATCTTTGAAATCAGAGTTATATTTATACTTTAAATCCACTAAGAACGGGGTATTTCATTAGTGACTGCAGAAAAATCAATCATTCGTGTAAAATCTCAAATTTTACAGGGGTCTCATTTTGCCCCGTAAAATTAGTTAAATTGTATTCGAATCGCTAGTTAAATAGTATTCAAATAATGATACAATGATACAATCGAGTTTGCCGTAAACTTCCTAAAATTCGAAATTTGTGAAAATCTGTATAAATTAATTGTCTCAATCATCCGTAATCAAAAGTTATTTTCATGAAATTCATCAGGACATGATATTTGAATGAATTTATAAATTCATAAAACACTAGCGTCAACGAAATATTTGTAAATTGATTCCTAAACTGGGTTACCCAACCATTCGAACTCTACAATTCTCATAATTTCTCGCGTTGGAAAATTCGCATTACGAAACAATCAACGGATTTGCCACCAGGAAGTACCCAAGTTAACAACTTGATCAATCAGAAGAGCCTAGAGTCCTCGGCGTCCTCAGAGCGCGAGAAATTGTGCTTATGAATTGAATTGTATGACCAGGAGGACACACTGACGAAAGCCTTGTTGTCGACGATGATTTTGCAATAACAAGATACAACTAATGTATTTTCTATCTCTGCGAGACCAAAACTGTGCGACTTTCTAGGGGAGCTAAGACGGATGATCGATAATGCCATTTGTGCAAGCGATGTCCTGACGTATTGGACATCTGCGACTTCCTGAAGAAGTTAGTAGATATAACTGTGGTAATTGGGTTATTGCATAAATTTCTCTATTGAATAATATGATGAAATGCACTCATTGAATAGAGAGTATTAAATAAATTTGTTCATGTTGAAAAATAATAAAACAAGCATAGGTTCGAGCCTATTCGGCAGAAGGCATCTGATTATCTCGAAAATTTTGCATGAATGGGTACAGATATTTTGATTGATCTAGATGATCTATAAGCCGTCGAGACGAGTATTTTGGAAAAATAAAAAATCAAATCCGTTGAGTAGTTTGTGAGATATTTAACAAAATATATTTACACAAAAGGTTGCATAGCTCAGTAACCGCTTGGCCGATTGCGCCCATCCGAAATACCAACCTTTCGTATTATAAGAGCTAGGATCATACCAAATTTCAACTTGCTAGCTCCTTTTTTTCTCAAGTTATCGTGTGTACAAGATTTTTCATGGTTCAGTGGTAGTTTTTAATAAATATCTCCGAATCTGAGGGAGATGGAAAAATTTTTGTTATAACCTTTTTTGTAGAGCCAATTGAGAGCTATAACAAATGTAATTACGAAAATTTCGCCATCTCCGTTAGATTCGGAAATATTCCTCAAAAACTCAACTGGGAGATAAGTCCCCTTAAACCGGTTTACCACTTCGCTACTGAAATTTTTTCGTGTGAGTACATAATGCAAATGTTTTTGTTGCAGATTACAAATGGCATCAGCAGCAGCGGAATTAGTGGCAGAGCGGGAGCCCGAGCCTTTGTTAAAAATGCAAGACACAAATCGCACGTTCGTAGGGGCAGAAGGCCTAGTGCGAATGGCCTTGGAGCAGTACACAGAGATTCTGGAGACAGCATCAGACCCAAGAGTCAGTGACTGGCCCCTCATGGACTCCCCAATTCCAACATTCTTAATCGTTATACTTTATCTCTACGGGGTGACTTTACTAGGGCCAAGGATGATGGCTAACAAAAAGCCTTATGGACTTAAAACTATACTTGTCGCTTACAATGCGTTTCAAGTTATTTTTTCACTGGGAATGCTCTATGAGGTAAAGTCCATCGTTTTATCAATTCACAACATATTTTTTATTTTCCTTGATATAAAGTATATTATATTATAAAGGATATCATAAAGTTTCATTACGATATAGTTGTTTTCGTAATTCAATTTTCCTTTTTATGGTATTGACCCTAAGAAAAACAAGTGGGCAATGGCATTTTTTAAATAAATGAGCATAGTAATTGTTGCGAATGAATTGGCCATTTGCTTCCGAATGGGGTTTCTTTCTTGAAATTTCTATTTCGCTATTTTCTTCTTCTATTTTTTAAACAGAATGCATAATTTCATAAATTTCATAGATGTCTCTAGAAGGTGGGATGAATCCTAAGGAATGCACAGAATACATAATTTCATAGATTTCATAGATTTCCTAAATGGCCCTAGAAGGTGGGATGAATCCTAAGGAATGCACAGAATGCATAATTTCATAAATTTCATGGATTTCATAGATTTCATAAATGGCCCCAGAAAGTGGGATGAGCCGTATGCACGGCATGCATAATTGGAATGCACAGAATGCATAATTTCATAAATTTCATAGATTTCACGAATTTCATACATTTAAAAAATTTCATAAATTTCCTAAATTTGGTGGGGTCGCCAGGCAGCGACCCCAGTCTAAATAGACGGCTCTCTTCGAAATTTCATATTTCTGAAACTTTGGATAATAATTTAACCGCACAAGCAACATTGTCAAAAGGAATACCGCAGGTTCAATTACATATAGGATATACTATTATTCATTCATCGAAAGTAATCAGATGTGAGCGATATTAAGTGGTCGACGCGCTTGGTAACGAAAGCGCCCCGTACGTGACGGGGTAAGAAGGCATTGAAACATACTTTTCAATCCCTGATTTAACTGCTATTACTGATGATTCTTTCAGTAATCATAAAAAGCCCAATTTTCTCTTTCAAATTGCATAAACATTGTGCCGTAACTCAACAACGAATTGTGCGATCCCCGTCCTATTCTGATAGAATGAAGAGGGAATTGTTATCAATTTTTTTAGCCCTGGCTAATTCCACTTTCATGAAAATTTTTGGAATGATCGTTGAAAAATAGATTTTTAGAAAAATATCAATTTTTGCATCTCACAGAATCAGCGCGAAAAACAAGTAGAATTTTAACGAGAAGTCCAATAGAATTTTCTAGCGAATTCGCTAAGTTTTTCTAGTGAATTTTTTCATACGTGTACATATGTGTATACATATTATAAATATCCTTTCACCTTACCTTAACATCCCTCCTTCATAATATGTGTATATATATATTTGTATGGCCGCATTATGACCGAATAATCAATTAGCAATAAATCGAACGGATGAATAGAAATTTGAAAAATCCATAGATTTTTATCCTCCTATATAACGCATTCCTGAGATACCTAACTATACTTGAGATACTTTCCATAGAAATTTCTCGGCATAAGTCTGCTTTACTGAATTTCTCTCCTTTTTTCATAAAAAAAATCGAGCGAAAAACTTGAAGAATTTAAGGCAATTTTGAAGAGTAATAACAATAAAAGTTACAATAACAGCTCTCTACTTTCTTCTTTCATACTCATCTCATTCTCGACAGTGTAAGACATCCAATTACATTTCCTATTTAATTTTCATAATGCTGCTGGTTAGCTGAATATTTTTTATTTGGTCGTTTTTCACTCTACAATCCACTGGGACACCTTGCATATAAAATGTTAATACCAGGATGTAGAGAAGTTTTGTTCCGGGGAAATTGGGGACCAGTGTTTTTCTCACATACATAAACATCAAATCATTCTTTGAGAACGTTGAAACTCGAGCAATTCTTGTTTGGACCAACAAAATCGTTATTTAAAAATTACCAAAAAAATAATTCAGTGGCGAAACGGCGAAGCTTTTGAAAAATATTTCCGAATCTAAGGGAGATAGCCAAATTTTCGTAATCACATTTGTTGTAGCTCTCAATCAGCTCTACAAAAAAGGTTATAACAACAATTTTGCTATCTCCCTTAGACTCCGAGGTATTCATTGAAAACTGGTCAATAGTCAAAATTGACTTGTAACGTTTTACCACTTCGCTACTGAAGTAGTCTTTCTATGAAATTTGGCTTTTTCTGAATCGAAAAAAAATCATGAAACCAAAGGGAAGTGAATTTCATGTGGAATTAAATGTGTTTAAACGACACGTGGAACCGGTTTTAATTGATGCCTGGAAAGTAGGCCGAATAGCGAAAAAGAATTGCAAATTACTCCCCAATCGACATTTCATTTTCTTTCTCTTTTGGAAAAAAAAAAAACGGAAAGCAACATTAGCGAAGTGATGTAGAATTTTATATCACTGATCAACTCAGAGAGTCCACAGTGGACCAGTGATTGCGTAAATACTCTCTTGCGCAAATTCCTGGGGACGTTAATGTTGTCTGGGAAGAGAAACAGCGGCGTAATGGGATCTCAAGAGAAGTTAAGGTGCCATACGACCTTGCTTCGTCTTGGGGAAGGTCAAGCATACGAAAAAAATGCCTGTCCCACCCCTTCGGCCCACCTTGACCCAATTTATGCATTTCTCGAATACTGCCACCAGTTTAAGGCGGTTAAAAAGCCAATAACAAATAAGATGAATGATTTATTATTTCTGGGAATCACTATCGATGATTCTCCATCCAAATCCTTGGATTCTCTCATCCAAATTTTGGCCAAGAGAATTGCACTGAGACAAAAAATATTTTTTCATCCAAAAACTATTCTTTTAGTTCCGACGAGTGACTGAAGGATCTTTTTGTTTTTTTTTATAGTAACCACTGCAGGAAACTGATCAAATTCATCAGTTGAATGCAATATGTAGGTTGCACCATGATGATTGAAATCTGGATGGAGAAAATAGTTCAAATAATTTCTTTTCGCAAAAGCGGAACTACCGACATTTCCATTGAATTTTTCATTTCTTTCTTGGCTAAAACTGCTTAACGTCATGAGGAAAAGTCGACCATCGATCATTATCTAAACTTTAGAAGAACACAGAGCAAAGTGGAACGTTGGTCGTCGACTGACAATCCCAATATCTCGGTTTGTGAACAAAGAATTGAAATACATTATAAATGTTGCAATTTGCCCTCCTCTCCCCCACTAGGAAAACTAAATCCTTTAGTGAAAAATACAGTGTGACGTTTTTTGAAGCCAATGAGGAATAGAAGAGTGGACGTCATATTTCAATTAACAATTAAATAATGTGTAGCTCTGATCCTTCACTTGGAAAAATTTATAAAATAAATTTCGAGAGAAAAGGATTTGCTTTTCAAGAAGAAACGGGTTGCCGCTGTGAATCAGTTATTATTGCATACCCCAATTTTTTTTTACTCACTTGGAATTTCCATCGGCTTTCCATAAGCCAAGGTCTTCCAGGCTCGTGAAGCCAACCGCAATCTCGTCCCCATGAATTGTGACGAAAATTCCCCCACCCTCAGCACCACCGGAGATCAGAGCAAAATAGGTTGCAGAGTTAATTTTCATTCGAAAAAGAATGTGAAACACATGTTTCAATAAATTACCCAGTGGAGAGAGCGAAAAAATTTCTTACGCTTTACTATTGCCGAGCATACGTGGATATTACCAAAGTTTTCGTCTTACCTCAATACTCAATTCAGAGGAAGGTAAATTAATTTTAGAAATTGAGCGAAGGAGAATTGCATCGCTGAAATGGATTTTTAAGGGTCATTAAGTTTATGGGTAATCGTGAAACTTCCAATTTTTATTATCTTCAACCAAGTTTTTGACGTGGATACGTCTGTTTTCATTATGGGGGGGCATTTGGGGAGAAAGTCCTTATGGTTCCTTAACGATAGTGACGCCATCTATCGGAATTCTAGAACGTCCTAGAATTCTCTAAAAAAATTCAAGATTTTTCTAGCAAATTCCAGATTTTCCTAGAAAGTTGTCCAGTTTTTTAAAAAATAAATTACAATTTCAAGGGACCTTTAGCGCTGGTCGGCAAAATCTGGACAGTTGGTTATTATTGCACGAAATAGATAAAATTTGTGGATCCGTGTTGAAATTGCCGAGGGTGTTTGTATGTGATGATTTCGTAAAAAATACGTCGAACACAAAAATGGTAGAAATAGATTGAAAATTTGCAATTGAAATATCGTTTTATTTTTGTTCAGCGCTTGGTTTTCTGCAAGAGAGCAATAGATTCCCCTCCGTCTCACCTACATGGCCGCCCCGCCATAAATACCTCAAGCTGATGAGATTTTTTCAGTATGTGATGTAATTCATCAATTACTGAAAAATTTAACTAAGTGGAAAATTGTTCATTATAAAATATTAATGATGATAATCTTCTTTCAGCACTTAATGTCTGGTTGGCTCTCGGACTACAGTTACAAATGTCAGCCAGTTGATTACTCCCACGATCCAACAGCAATGCGAATGGCTAATTTGTGCTGGTGGTACTTCATCAGCAAATTCACGGAATTCGCTGACACGGTGAGCATCAGCCTTTGATCGTCAACTATTCTTTCGAGTTACGACAAAAATTCTGCACATGTAATAAAAAAAACGGCAATTCAAATGATAGGGAAAACGTTCTGATCCATTCTCAAAGCAAGAAAAAATGGGAAAAAAAAGAATCATTCATCATTCACACTGAATGACCGAGGAATAAAGAATTGTGAGAAAATATTACATTGATAACAGCTGAAAAATGAATGAAAATCCATTAATAAATGTTGAGGCAACCGAGTAATGTAAATTAGGCATGGTTGAACGGAAACGCATTCTTTTTGTATGATTTTCTTGGGATCATTAGCATTTGATATTAACCACCCGCAGTTAAAAACCATGAACTGAGAGCGATTAATGATCATGCTTACTACATTGCTATTCACATTGATGTCGATTTCTTAATTTTCTCCATTAACTATTGGAAAATGCGGTCACTTGAGATACGTCACAGTCTTCATGTTTTATATTGTGTGCAAACTATCACTACAAATCATCAATGAAGTTCAATTATTTGTCTCTCAACTTTTCTCTCTTCAAATTTCGATAATTACCGAAGAGAATTAGTAGCTAATTTGCTGAATATATCATAATGGAATTTCGTTAATCATGGGCATCTATCGGGAATGAGAGATTGTAGAAAATTTTTTAGATGATGAACACGACCTCTTGATGAATCTTTCTAAACTTTTCCGTTCTGGAGACGTTGCCTCGATAATAATCAAATCCAATTGAAAATTCTTCAGTCTTCATTCGGAATTTCCCGAAAATTCATTAAATATCTTTCAGTATTTTCGAATGTATACCAATAATCTAACGGCGGTTAATTGCGTAGATTCTTCGAAATTAGAGTAATGTGAGCTCACACAGCATAATCCCATGAGCATAATTATTAACACGAAAAAAAATTTTTTTTCTCCGCTTCGTAGTGATGGATAATTATATTCATCACACGGGCCACAAAGTATTTTCTGACGAATTTCCGACGAAATTTACAATGCTATAAAAGTAAAATGATTTGATTCAATACATTTGTTTCAGAGGAAGAATTGTATAAACCAAAAACTCATTTATGATTCAGATATTTTTCGTACTACGCAAGAAGGACAGTCAGGTGACATTTTTGCATCTGTATCATCACTCGTTGACCCCACTCGAGACCTGGATATGCGTCAAATTTATTGCGGGTGGACACGGCACCCTCGGCAATCTTATAAACAATGCTGTTCACGTAGTTATGTATGCTTACTATATGCTCTCGGCAATGGGACCGGAGTATCAGAAATACCTCTGGTGGAAGAAACATTTGACCACGGTACAATTGGTGAGTTTTGACAGCTCTTTTTTCTAGAACATTCCCAACATTCTTCAGGCCCCACATATTTTTTTAAAATAATTCCACAAAAATCGATGCCAAGAGGCCAAAGAGCGACGATACAAAAATCGCGGGAGCAAAAGAGAACTCTCTTTTCACGAGGGATTTTTGCTTTAACCCTAGTCTGGTCACCACACGCGGGGCCCTGCGACTCTAGTCACCTCCGCGGGGATTCCCCGCCGTGTTAATTAGGCTCTAGCGTTGTCGAATTCACTCTACACTGCCCGGGTGCGTTTAACGAGTTTCCGGCAACGTCGCACAACGGGCAATTTCATTCAACGTGGGAAAAAATAATTCATCTGTTCGAAATAATTTGTTTTCTGGAGGAATTTCGGGAAATATTATAGTAGTTGTTCTGCAAACTACTATAATTCTTTAGACACTTCAATTGACAAGCTCAGCTCTCAGGATTTTTTCCTTCACATTGAATAGTTTGTTCCAAATATCTAACCGAGTAAAATACACAGTAAAAAATCTCAGATTCTCGTGAATTTCTATCGAATTATTTTGTACGCCAGTTTTTTTCCACTCCCCCATTTCCTCCAGGAAAAAACAAAAGGAAAAATTTCCATGAATAATCGCATAGCTCCATAATATTTTGATCCAAACGACAAAAATCTCTGCAAAATACCCAATCTGCAAATCGATTACAGACTTGGCACAATTTATTTTGCACATTCGTGTTCACGAAGTGTCTGATCGGAATAAGACTGACATTTTCAATTTCATTCGATATTGTTCGCTTCCTTCTAATAAAATAATCGCTTGACTACCCCAAGGAACCAACAGAAGAATCCAAATAAAAAATATTGGAATTCGCCATTTTTCCCCCGGGACAAATATTTCGCAATTTGTAACCAATACTGGTGAAAATAAATAGAAAATTTAATTAGAGATAAAGATCACGACTATTATTTTTATCAGTCAACTTCATCTGATAATGCGCTTGCACTCGCCCTTTAGAAACACTGGCACTGGTAGCACAGTGACCGCAAGACATTCACTTTCCTTCGAGCTCGAATTATCTCCAGTCGGTGTTGGAACCTTGTGTGTAATTCTTTCGCAATATTAATTGACAATTATTGGCCGGAGTGGGTACTCAAGTATTCGGTCAGTGATAATCCTAGGCCAGGTCGTTACATTTAAGTTGTAGGTAGTAGCGAAAAAAAAGAAGAAGAAAATGAGAGAATGTTTTCACAACTTTTTGAGCGCTATATGAGACATTTTCTGGGAGAAGTAATAGTCACGTGGAATCCCCATATGTCTTTTGAGATTCCAGCACCAAATTACAGGTTTTCCATGGATCAATGGGATTACAATTCAGTAGCGAAGTAGTAGAACGGTTTAAGTCAGTTTTGACTATTGACCAGTTTTCAATAAATATCTCGGAATCAAAGGGAGATAGCAAAATTTTTGTTATAACCTTTTTTGTAGAGCCAATCGAGAGCTACAACAAATGTCATTATGAAAATTTCGCTATTTCCGTTAGATTCCGGAATATTCCTCAAAAACTCAATTGGGAGATGAGTCGACTTAAACCGATTTACCACTTTGCTACTGAACTGTTTTTCCGACAATTTATTGACGTTGTGTTTTGAAAGTTTTGAATTACAACGTTCCAGAGATTGAACTTCATACGCTGTTAGAAAATTACTCTTGAAATTTCAAACGAAAAAGCTTGAAATTTTAATAATGACAAAGTTACATGAAAATTCTGTATATTTCTTCATTGAAAAATCACTTAATTTCTTGAATATTCAAGTAATTCGGGATTTTCAGGTGCATACGGCCCTAAAAAACCTTGAAAATTTTGAAAACTCAGGCAACAACTTGTCTGAATTCTCAATCTATTGAAAATTAAATTGAATCTGATCTGCAATTTGCACGGTGAGTTCAGAAATTCAAGCTTTCATTGAAAAATCAATGATTGTTTAACATGAAAACCCCAATTTTCTTGAATTTTTAAGATGAATGAGAAATTTAGTGAGCGCTTTCATTTGAAATTGAATTCAACCCCATAGCATCGAAAATTCAGATGAGCCTGGGACTGAAATTTCACCAAATTTCTAGTAATGTAGTCAATCGATTTACTGTCTCTTACCTCTGCGGGTACACTTTCTGGGCGCTCCTTCTACGAGTACACTGGGGTGGTTCATTACCCCAGCCTCATAGCTATATTCATTTTTCATCAGAAACTGTGCTTTTCCAATTGGAATTCCAGTTTCATTATTCTATCACTGGATTCTGTCATTTATAACTCACAATGAAAAAATCTCATGCCAGGATTGAAATGTCAAGACGATCTTAATTCTCAGCTTGATGGAATTAATGGGAATGAAAAAATCTGTTGAGTCCTTGAAATTTTAATGATCGAAGTACACTTGAGTAAGTGCCCGTGCACCGACAAAGAGAGTCAATTGAAAGGACTATATCAACCGTTATTTACAGTCATTTGTGAATTATCCAGTAAATATGATAGAGAATTTGATTCCCTATAAAAGAGATCTCTCATAACTTCATAATTAACAAAGATTTAATTTTAATATGAAGTCTTAATCTATAATTACTGAATTGTGTTGATGCTACGTGACATTCAGAGAAATTATCATGAGACCATTTTCAGCGCCTTCGAACATTTTTTCCTTAATCCGCTAGCTTAGATGTTTGCAAAAGAGAGTGTACCAATTTTTTTCCCTAAAAAAAAATCTCAAGTGAAGCCTCGTCTATTCTACTAATTGACTGCTTTTTCACTTCATGTAAACTGAACATTTGAGGACATTGTGAGATTTACTAAATGTTAGATTGATACACAAACAATTTATGCATATTTTTGTAATCTTTATTTTAGTAGAATAAACCATTTGGTTTGGATGCGTTAATGAAAAAAAAAATGAAGCCTCATCAATAAAAAATCTTCATAAAGATCAGGTGAAGGATTTTTCAAATCTCAAAATATCTGTGAAGAAAACTTGAAGATCTTGGCTTCAATGATCAACAAAGTGCATTTGATAAATTTAAAATGCCGAAGGGGTGTAGACAAGGAGGACACAGGTGAAGGGGAGGGAAAAAGTGAAAAGTAGGTACCTAACATAACGTTGAGTAACTCTTGGTTGACTTGCTTTGCTGGACTCTCCAAGGCACCCGACAACACTTGTGTTGCAATAATTTGGCATTCCAATATACGGGACCAGGTCTACTGTGCACAGAGTGCCAGTGGAGGACGGTCGATTGGACCACAGCGTGCCATAGAGCCTCACCTCGTACGAAATAGCAGTAGTGGCACATTTTCATCTTGTAAATGGTCGAATGCGTAACGTGGGAATGGAGGAAATTTAATGATTTTCTCGTTGGGAAATTCTGATCGATTTCCAAATTATTTCGCTGAAATCATGAAAAATTCAGCGATTTCACGATCATAGTGCAATTTTTGGTCGCCCCGGTCGAGGGAAAAATTTCCCATTCATCGATTTCAGGCGTCGATGTCTGAAAATGACCGCAAGATAGTCAATTTCAAATGAGCCCGGTGGCTTGGCCCAGTGAGTGGGTAAAGTTCGTTAACTCACATGCGAAAGGTTCCGAGTTCAAATCCCGGCCGGGTAGAATGGTGCGATCTAACCATTTAAAGTCTTGATCATCATCGCAGTATACCCTAACCGGGTCGAGGCGATGTAAAATAACGATAAAAAAAAATTCAAATGAAATACGATTTTCGAAAGAAAATCGACTCAAATTTATCTACCTCTTTGCAACAGAATTGTTTCCAAAAATGTTTGGTCCGGAACATTTTTGAGCGAAAAATAATTAAATAAATCCAATTTTGCGTCGAATGGCAGACGTCATTAATAGAAAATGAAGAATAAAGATGATAAATCGTAGTGTCCAAATTTCGCGTCGACATTTAGTGGATTCGAACATGAATAATTTAGCTTCCCATTCTTCTTTGGGGCCATCCTTGAATGCATCCAAAAGGCCATTGGATACTGAAATTTTTGTCGTCAAAATAAGCAGAAAATTCACTTCAATGACAAGTATAGAAGCTGTCATTCCGCGATGATAAAGCTGACAATCCTCTTAATTTCAAAAACACTGATAGAACCATACGAAAATTAAATATTTCTAAATAGTCTTTAATTCTGTTATCCTTAATTCTGTTATTAATAAATTTATTCTTTATTATGTTTCAGGTACAGTTCTTCCTAGTATTTGTTCACAGTGCTCAAGCACTAGTTTTCGACTGTGGCTATCCAAAATTAGTAGCAGCACTACTCCTCCTCCACTCAACGATATTCTTCGTACTCTTCTCCGACTTCTACCTTCGTGCTTATCGTAAAACAAAAACAACACTTGTGAAACAACTCAAGAGTGAATAAATCGATTGTACAAATACAAAGATAACGGAGGGCAAGAAGAGAGAGAATGAAAATGCAGTAATGAAAAACTTTCTTCTTTCTTTTGACGTGCCAACTTCATCATGCTAAGATACTTTTGCTCTTCGATGGAGAGCGATCAGTATTTCATTGTCTTGACATTTTTAAGGCTCCTGAATGTTGAGTCGTTCAGCGAACAAATAATTAATTGATGATACTTCATTGTCGTGTACTCATGCTCTAGAATTTTTCAATTTCCAAGTTTTATCCCCGGTGAAATTGACAACATTATTTATGATACGATATGATGTGAATTATTAATCATTTATTATACCCAGTTGTATTGTGGCACTTTGTGACTGTAAATAATTATGCTCAATATATATTTTTTAATTGTACGTATTTAATTGTTCTGATCAGCTGGCGTTACTGTCATTTTATTGGGGGAAGGTGGGGCAAAATGGAACGGTTTGTGACCTCCAAATTCAAATATTTTCATTTATAAACAAAGAAATCGATTATAAACAAAGAAATCTTGCTGGCACAAGTAAGACTTGTTTGAGAACTTCGTCGGTTTTCTCTCAATTTAGGGAAAATCGCGGACCCGGTCGCTTTTGCCCCGTATAATCACGGAAAACTCAATTCCTTCCTGTTTTTACCTTCAAAATGCCCTTGCGCCGTAGTTTTCACTCGCTTTTACCTTTTTTTAAATATTCGTTACACTCGAAACAATAAAATTCAGCATCCGTTTTACTTTATTCACAATAGATCATGAATAAATAATTTTTGAACTTCCTAAATTTTTCACGTCTCTAGACTGTAGAGCCTAGAGTAGGGGAGAGTGGGGTAAAACGGACACTTTAGACTTTTTAAAAATTATTCATAACTCAGCAACAAATTGATCAATTGAGCTCAGTTTAGGCTCGTCCCAAAGTGTTCTCTGTTTGGCTCTCAAAAAAGTGTCCGTTTTACCTCCCCTAGAGTAAAATTTACGAAATTCTACAATCAATTCTTTGTACATAAAATGTAAACACTAGGCTGAAACGCCCTCGGTCCGTCGTCAGTCATAAACTTCTTGTGACGAATTTCGTTAAAAATAAAATAATAGTAATTAACAAATTCTTACCTCTGAGATTAATCATCTCCTAACATCAGTCTTGATTAATCCAACGAATTGGAGGCATGCTTCACAATGGAAATATGATGTTTGTCACCAAAGAACAATTAATTTTTCACAAATAGAATTGAAATGAAAAAAAAAAGTAAATAAAGAGGAACAGATGAGCAGGTGTTGCAAGTAGCGCCGCATCCTACGGCAGTACCTGCAGCAGCGAAGTCCAAAGTTATCGATTGTAGGGAGGGTAGCCCACCCCCACCCCCTCCCCCTCCTCCGCAGTGATACTCATCTGGGGGTGAAGTAATAATTTTCAAGTATTTCAAATAATTTCTGTTTCAATACGAACGACGATAGATTATAATGATATTCTCGATGAATAAAAATAAATTAAGAAAAATATGTAATTGTGCGGTTGAAGTGATGAAAGGATTCATTGAAGGAAAATCAATACACTTTACTCTCTACGTTTTTTTGGCAAATTTTTCAACAATTAGATGAATTTTATTGATGCAATCCATTTAAATTATGTACATACGCAAGATGAAAAATCTTGTCTCTCACAAGCTCTAAGTATTAACGACAGAGATGATTTTTTTTAGTTTCTTTCATTTTTTTTTTTTGGACACCTACAGATGGAGAAAGAAGTCTTCAGGCTGCGGCTGCCTGTTTCTTCCTTTGTTGCCTTTCTAGGAGTCGACGCTCACGCTCGTACTCTTTCATTCTCAAAACGTAACTGGAAAAGAAATCGAGGAGCGAGCGATTTTGAGAGTCTCCAATCTAAGTAATCTTGGAAGAAATAATGGGAATTTGGAGGAATCGAAAATCTTTTCCGAAAAGTGTCAGAACATTTTTCCACAGATCGAGTCTATCGGATAATTGAGCTTAACTATTTATAATCTTACTCTTCATAAGCACAGACATCCCAAGCATGCTTCTCTGCTCCGCACTTGACTACCCAGGGATAGTTTGCCCTCCTGCACACTTCCAGATTTAGGTAATGATGAGCACAGTAATCACGAAATTCGTGGTCAAGTCTAGCTGCTCTCATTTCTTGGTGAGTGGTAAGCATGACTGTAATCAATGTTTAACATTGATCTGATTCTTATATAATGTAAAAAATACACATATTCATATCATCAATTAATATAAAAAAATCAGAAGCTATAGTGAATCCTCTAAATTGCAGAACCCTGCCCTTCTAAGATCTATCGAGAAAGATTCCGAAGATTAATAAAATTTTCACTTATTCTAAAGACAATTTCCCTAAAAATCAAACGGAGAAATTCTAGTTCTCAATAATTTTCACTTAAATGAAGTCTAGTTCACCTCAAATGAAAGCGCGTTTTCTGGTATTTTAAGAATGAGTTGATTCTTGAATTGATATTTCTCATGTTAAAAATTTAATTTGCTCATATTTTAACTAACTTTGGCAATATTTTCCGAGTTTTTGATCCTATCTTAATATAATCTCTAATTGCCTTGTGATCGAAAGTCTGTCACCTGACAGCTTAACTCAATGTTCAATTTTTTCAGAATTCCATCCCTTTCGAAAGTAAACATCCAATGGTTCTTAATTTACGAACTTTTCTTATTTAAAATGTACTCTTATTTAAAATGTACAGTACATATTAGATCGATGAGTTTCTAGTGGTCAATACACTGAGAGAAATATCGACATAATATCACAAAACTAATTTTGTGCGTCAAATATCTCTTCTCTTAAGGATAAAGTGCTTCGGATAGAGTAAGAGTAATTAAAACAAAAGTCTAAAGTGTCCATTTTACCCCACTCTCCCCTACTTGACGAACACTTCCATCTCTTCCGATAATCAACAAATACGAATGTTTACTTCTTTTGCTTCCAATTCGTAATGCAAGAGGAAGATAAAAATAACAAAAACATCGAATTCTACATGAGTTATATCACAATAATAATAAATTCCCCTGCATAATCACAGACAAATTGAATATCGGTACCAAGTGACGAACAAACATAAAAAACGTGTTAATGAATTATAAATTAATTGAACAAATTCAAGGCGAATCAAGAAATACATAAAATTATAGAATAAATATAAATTTATTTAGGTTAGAAATTCACTGATTACCTCTCGGTTTCCTTCCATCCTTGAACCCCAACATTGTATCAAAGGAAGGTGGTGAATCCCCTATGGGGGTCACCTCTGGCTTAGTGAGCACCGCCCACCCACTCCCCATTCTTAACTAATTAAAATTATTGTAAATCTAATTTTTTGAAGAATGAAGCAACTGTAACCGTGATTCGAGGCCCAGTCGCTTCTCCACTGACATCTGCTGGTCGATCACGTACCGTATTATGTAACTTTTAAAGCTCCAGAACTGCAGATGAACTTCCCAGCAATTTATTTGTTAAATATTTTATTTGGAGTATGTTAATTATTAGAGGAGGACTTTGACTAATTCTGCACCTCCATGTATTAATGTATTGATGTGTGATGGGACACGTCAGGATCAAGATGTTGAGATAAAGAATAAAAATATTCATTCATTCTTCGAAAATGAAAGCTTTCAGTTTTTAAATGAGTGAGAAAACATGTGGAACCCAGAGATCGACACAAATATTTAATCATTATTAGATTATGAATGAACAGTGAGAAATTCACATTATCATTTATCTAATCAAGGGCATAAAGACGAGAACTCCTTGATTTATTTGAATTTCCAATCTAATATGAATATTCAGAGTCAAAGCGCATTGAATTTCCAGGGGAAAATGGAACGGGAAGATACAGTTCTATTTTATTTTTCCACAAAATTCTGAATTTTCAATGACAAGATTTCCTGAAATTTCAGTGGAATTGGAATATGATAAAAATTTCCGGAATTTGGCACGGAAAATCCAAGGAAAAATTTTCAACAGTGTACTAACGCCGGAATATTCTGCTTCTTGGACGACAAATGAAAGAATTTGTGAAAGGTTTTCTGCGAATTCGAGTTCCTCCATGTTTGCTAAATAATGATTCAATTACTACAGAATATTTTTGTATCAATTATCACCTGTTAAATATCAAATTGTTTTCATCATCTCGATGTTGTTCTCGTGTCGGGAATATTGTTTAATTCATATCATCAATTAATATAAAAAATGAATATAAAAACATGTTTAATAACTATGAAAAGAATGCTATGTACAGAAAAACTTTATTTCATATGATTTTTCGAAACTCGAAAAACCAGAATACTCTCATTATAAAACGACTTATTACTTCATTTATCATTAATCATGTATTTCTTCAAATTATATTATAGATCATCGCTGCGATCCCCTTCGAAGAGTTCTGAAAGAAAACAAATAGACAATAGAATTGGATCGAATATGTTTATCCAAATTTGGAAATCGCTTCGTAGCTTTTGAATTTACTTTATTCACAATCATTAATAATTCAAATGACTTGAATAATTAAATCTTCAAAAACTCAATCTTTGTGTAGTATACGATCTCTTATGAACTTAACAACTGATTTTATCAATAAAAAAACTGTAAACTCTCGAGTTTAATGCACTTACCTATACGAGGTATTATGTTTTCATATTTTAATTATAAAAAAAGCCTTATTGGATTCTTACGGTTACTCATCATCTTCCTCCATGGCATTTCCTCCTGCAAACCACAGAATTCATCGATGAACAAGTTATACCATTAGAAAACCACATGTGTGCAAGGATTCCCCTCAAAATTAAATTTCTGTAATATTACAAGAATTTGACCCTTACATTAATGAAAGTCTAAAATATGTTGATTCAATTTTTCAAACAATATAATATTAACAATCTGATTTTTTGCGAATAGTAATGTATTTAAAATTTGTTAATATGAAATTGTACAACGACAACGTGTTTTTCTCTCAGTGTACTGAATTAATAATGAATGGAAAAATCTTCTCACCATTTTGATGCTGCTCTTGCCCCGGAAGTTGCCCTGATTGCAACAGTTTACTGAGTCTCTTGACTTCCTCTAAGCTTGAGGCACTATTGATCGCCTTTTCGATTTTGTTTCTCTCTTCACTGCTCATTGTCGGTTTTTCCGGCATTCCCATCAACGCTTGCATCTTCGCCTTCTTGGCGATCTCTCTTGCCATGTCTTTTCCACTCTTACTCCTGAAATACTCAATAGCAGCCTCTCGTTCCTTCTGCTTTATCTTCCTGAAATCTAGGAGACGCAATTGTGGAAGTCTGTAAATCAGGTACTGTCTGTACTGAGGTTTAGCTGAGACTGGATTCTGCAGGAGGCAGAGGTTTTGAAGATTCTTCAAGGGAATGAGGGGGTCCAGATCTCCCAGCTCCTGCAGCATGTTTCCTGTTAGCATCAGGGTCTCCAGGTTGGGAATGCATTGCTCCAGACCCTCTGAGATTCTAACGATTCGATTGTTGTTGAAGAAGAGAGTTTTTATACGTTTTAGGAGAGGGAATCCATCCAGCTTACGAATGTCGTTGTCGGAGAAGTCAATCGTATCGAATTGATCCTGAATTAATGAAAACAAGATTATTGAGGCAATTATTGCCCTAACGATGTCCCAAAGAGGAGGTAAATAATTCTCAACGTCAGAGGAACTCCTTTTCAAGCAAAAAAAAACTTTCGAGAAAGGTCTTTTCACGGTTTGACTAATTAATAAATTGTTGTTGGTTTTGATTGCTGGTTACTTGATTTCAGAAGAAAAATCCCTAAAATTCTGTACCAAAAACATATTTATTTAAAGTGAAAAAAGTTCTCAAGGCCCGGCTGAAATGATCCTCAATTGCTATTCAGTGTTACATAGCCCTGGAGTCTCCAAAAATTACGATTTTACAATCGAAAAAATGTTGAATAAAACGTTTAAGCGTTTTTGGACAATTTTGGAAAATAAACCCAATAGGGAGAAAATTGCAAATTAATAATTTGATGTAAAAATCAACACGTTCTCAAACGAGTCTTGTTTCGAATAAATTTTAGTACGACAGCATTTCAAGATTCAGAGATTTTTACTGGAAACCAGAATATTTTGTTTTCTGTGAAAAATTTCAAAGTTCGAGGAAAATAGCCGATTAATTTTAGAGCAGGAGTGATATTTGTCGGATTATTTGAAGACAAAAGTGGAGAGCTACTACGACAAATCCCAAATAATTCTGACAGCTTCAAAAATTAGTGAAGTGTGAGTTAATCGAATTGTCTGACCAATTGTTATTGACTTGAACAAAGTAAACAATAATAATTGAATAATTACCAGTGTTGCTCCTAAATTCTCGATTGTTGGAATTTTATAACCTGAAAAATTCAAGAATTTTTCTCATCATTGTGGAACTATCTAATTAATCGAAATATGTTGGGTTGTTGCTGTTATTGTCAACTATTAAAGACGCGGCGTTTTATTAACCTCTAAGATCCAACTCCCGATCCCTGACGGGATTTATGTACTGCATCGACTGCTGGATCAGATCCGGTGTTAATTTCACCATTTTTTACTCAAAGTTCAGCTCTCACTAAATTCAAAGACAGATTTTCACGCTTTAAATCAATTTTATCTTTTCGGAATGTGAATTTTGGTCACTCCAGCAGATGTAAGGCAGATCTTTCACGGAATTCTTCTTCTTCTTCTAATTCTAATGGCTTTCCTCTCACTCTTGTAGAGCCAAGCAAAGAGGATAGACTAGAGGCTCAGATCTCGGGGCTCAGGCGACCCCAAGCCAAAAATAGTATCACCCCAATGGAGGGATGGCGCCACGGTCGAATCTAATGTTTACGTTTTGACAATAAACCGTCCTCAACCAGTGACAGTTGAAATAACTGCCAAATTTGGCTAATTTTGGAATGTCAATCCACATTTGAAGCTCTGTTTCAGTTACTGAGACGTCACTCATCCCAAGGATCAAGTAGTCAAGTATATTTCAATCATGTTCAGTGATCACTCAAGTGAACCATCTGGTTTTTCCTCCACTGCAACAACCGATAAGTGAGTACTCCCAAAATTCTTTTGTCAACGAGGCGAATTTTGTCAAATAATCGTAAATCATTCAAAATTTAATTGCACTTCGTAGGGAAGCGGCATCGAGTACTGCTCAAACGGAAAATATTCGTCACAACTCAAAAGAGAGTCAGAGCATTACTCACCAAAGTATCCAGGTAAACCATCGTGACTCATGAAGGATCGATTTAAAATATTCCACGGAAAGGGCTGGCGGCTCCGCTCGAGGGGCACTCACTCCATAATTGAGTGACACCACGATTTCGAAAAAAATGATCTCGCGGAAGGTGATTCCATGATTTCAAATGATTTCATTAATTCGAAATCAGTGATTTCAGAAAGATAAAGTTAATGAATAATAGAGATGAGGCAACACGCGTTGTGTCAAATTATGAAAATCAAAATTGGCGATAATAACTGGCAAATAATAACAAATTCGTTTGATTCCACTCCTCCAATCTTGAGCTAATGACGACCGCTTTTCATCGTCATTAGCTCAAGAAAAGTACGAAAAATATGATTTTCCATAATTCAGTAGTGAAGTGGTCAAACGAATTGACTGAAAGTCAATTCCATTCTAGCGCCAGTTCTCGATGAATATCTCAAATTCAAAGGAGTTAGCAAAATGTTCCTAAAAATCTTTTTTGTTAAGAAAAGTGAAGACTATTGAAAAAGGTCTTCCAAAATTTTTCGCTAAACCGATTGACCACCTCACTACTAAATTATTAGAAGATTTGTCCTAAAAGAAAAGAAATTTAGCGAATTAAATTAAAAAACATACAGATTATCTGAAAATACGTTAAGGATATTAAAGGGCCTTTTACAATTCGATACAGACCACACTACAGATTCAACCATTTTCAATCATCAAATCTGTGAATTAAATTGCGCGAGGAAAATTTGAAAAAAATCGTAAATATTCAGCGTCATTGAAGCGTCAGCTCTTTCCATGAAGAAACGTGATTCACCCGTTTACTAATCTTATTTGTTCCTCCGTTAGACACAAACTGCAGAAATTCCGAATGCAGTGACGGATATTGATTACAACAAGCTTGCAGCATTTCTGAGGAAGGTGACACCAGGAATTCTGGAAGCATTGGATGACATATCTGAAAGCGATGTTCTTGATGGATATGACCCAATTGCAACTAGAGAGCTTCCTCTTCAGATTCAATTGTTGAATAAATTTTCTACACTTGAAGAATCCGATTCTAAGGTAGAAATAATCTTCATCCACTCTCCGACATATTCCATCCTCTGTTCCACCTATTTCCATGACACACTGAGAGAAAAATTAACAGGTTCTCAAACAAATCTTGTCTCGAACGAAACAATCGCAAGTTAAAAATTACCAAGGAAAGAAGTTATTTGATTTAATAACTTCCTCCCTTCGGGCCGGGAAAATAAAAAATATTTTTTCATCTTCTCATCAACTCGTCACTATTTACAGAAAAAAATAAGTGCCTTGAGCTGGAGCACAAACGGAGGAACCCTAGCTATTGCTTACAGCGTTCCATATCACGAAAAATGGTGTGACCACCTGTCTCAAATAAAATTCTTCGAACTCAAAAAGGATGACGATTTACCACAAACAGTCAATAAACACCTGGAAACAAATGCTTGCATTACTTGCATTTCATATCACCCAACGAAGTCCTCTATCTTTGCAGCTGGGTTCTTCAACGGTTTGTAGACTCATCGAATTACTCACGTTGACAACTGTTTGAGGAAAGAGTCATCAATAATTCATTGTAATAGGGGATGTGGCTCTATGGAATTTGGCAGACAATGATTTAGTTGTCCCATTGCTAGTTTGCGTTCATGGTGACGTGGTGACGTCCCTACTCTGGCGTGAAAGGACCATAAATGAACCGCATTTACTTGTCACCTCCAGTGCCGATGGATACATCTTCATTCATAAATTAACGGCTAATTTTACGACTGCTACTTTGCATAATAGGTGAGTATCGTTCACAGAGACAAGTTTCTAGGTTCCAGAATCGAGTTAGTGATTTTAAGGAGCTCATGGTTCTGGAGACTATTGTTGTGAGAGTAAAAAATGGATCACTTAATTTCAGAAGGAACATTTGAAATTCAGGATCAAAAGCCATTGAGTTCTTAAGGGGAGACTACTATGCGTTTTAAAAGTCGTGGGATATTATTATTGGAGTGAGATTGCTCATGCATTGAAGATCGATTATAGATGTCTAAAGACGAAAAATTAGTGCAAAAACATTCCTTGTAAAAACATATTTGAGATATTCATCGACAACTGGCGCTAGAATGGAATTGACTTGAACCGTTTGCCCACTTCACTACTGAAATATATTTTCGATTCTTTCAGAAATATTTTTCCGGCTATTTTACATGAACGGTGCAATTTTTTTATTAAAATAATAACAGAATCATCCTTAAAATATTGAAAATATATTCTCAGAGAGAAAAAAACGAACAGAAAAAGCAGAACAATACGTTTCCATAGCATTATTTTTTGGCTTTTGCAGGTACAAAATAGTTAAAGAGCGCAATCCCACGGAGAATACAAGACCGCGCAGTGCGGGTGGACGCAAAGAGCGAGCAGCTGAAGCTGGCCTCTCCATTACGTGTCTCGATTTCTCACTAAAGAATTCAATTTTCGTGGTTGGAACACTATGCGGGGGCTTATACAAATGCAGCCTGGATTCTTCGATTCCAGTCCAAGGTCTCTCTCAAAACACTCAACATTTTCTGGAATGCATAAAAAATATCCTCTTTGCTCTGCAGGTGACGATACGTTAATCGATCCTGTGATGGACGAATACGAAAGGTACGAAGGTAGTGTTACAGCACTGCGATGCTCCCAGACCAGTAATTTATTCGTATCCAGTGGAACCAATATGGAGTTGCGAGTCTACGATGTGGATCAAGTAATTTTTTTTCTCGTTATTTAAATGGCCGTGACTATTCGCACCATTGCGTGAATCATTCCCGTACACTCCATACACTCCACGCATGCGTGAAGTTTGTGTGTTTCACGCAGTTGTATTTTTATACACCTGTGTGTTTCACGCAGTTGTATTTTTATACACCTGTGTGTTTCACGCAGTTGCATTTTGATACGCCTGTGTGTGTGTGTTTTTTGGCTCAATTGAAAGAGCGGCTCGAAAAATGGCGTGCAGAAGTCTTTAAAGATGACAATTGTCTCTAAAGATGATGTCTGTTTTCAATTGAAAAGCGCAATTGTGACAACATTGTCCAGTGGGGTCTAGGAGTCTCCCCTGGTTCAAAACCATCTTTAGAGGCCCT